>NW_027140129.1:0-39023 GCF_036365525.1 Heterodontus francisci | reverse complement strand
TCTTAATATCCTCACCCCCAAAAATCAACATCAATTTCCTTAATATCCTCACACCATAAAAAATCATCAATCTCCTTAATATCCTCACCCATAAAAATCAACATCATTTCCATAATATCCTCACCCATAAAAATCAACATCAATCTCCTTAATAATCCTCACTCATAAAAATCAACATCAATCTCCTAATATCCTCACCCCCAAAAATCAACATCAATCTCCTTAATATCCTCACCCCATCCAAAATCAACATCACTCTCCTTAATATCCTCACCCCATAAAAATCAACATCAATTTCCTTAATATCCTCACCCATAAAAATCATCAATCTCCTTAAAATCCTCACCCATAAAAATCAACATCAATCTCCTTAATATCCTCACCCATAAAAATCAACATCAATCTCCTTAATATCCTCACCGATAAAAATCAACATCAATCTCCTTAATATCCTCACCCCCAAAAATCAACATCAATCTCCTTAATATCCTCACCCATAAAAATCAACATCAATCTCCTTAATATCCTCACCCCCAAAAATCAACATCAATCTCCTTAATATCCTCACCCATAAAAATCAACATCAATCTCCTAATATCCTCACCCCAAAAAATCAACATCAATCTCCTTAAAATCCTCACCCCTAAAAATCAACATCAATCTCCTTAAAACCTCACCCCAAAAAATCAACATCAATCTCCTTAATATCCTCACCCATAAAAATCAACATCAATCTCCTTAATATCCTCACCCCCAAAAAATCAACATCAATCTCCTTAATATCCACACCCCCAAAAATCAACATCAATCTCCTTAATATCCTCACCCCCAAAAATCATCATCAATCTCCTTAATATCCTCACCCCCAAAAATCAACATCAATCTCCTTAATATCCTCACCCCCAAAAATCATCATCAATCTCCTTAATATCCTCACCCCCAAAAATCAACATCAATCTCCTTAATATCCTCACCCCCAAAAATCAACATCAATCTCCTTAATATCCTCACCCATAAAAATCAACATCAATCTCCTAATATCCTCACCCCCAAAAATCATCATCAATCTCCTTAATATCCTCACCCCCAAAAATCAACATCAATCTCCTTAATATCCTCACCCCCAAAATCAACATCAATCTCCTTAAAATCCTCACCCCATAAAAATCACATCAATTCCTAATATCCTCACCCAAAAATCAACATCAATCTCCTTAATATCCTCACCCATAAAAATCAACATCAATCTCCTTAATATCCTCACCCATAAAAATCAACATCATTCCTAAATCCTCACCCAAAAATCAACATCAATCTCCTTAATATCCTCACCCAAAAATCAACATCAATCTCCTAATATCCTCACCCAAAAAATCAACATCAATCTCCTTAATATCCTCACCCCAAAAATCAACATCAATCTCCTAATATCCTCACCCATAAAAATCAACATCAATCTCCTTAATATCCTCACCCATAAAAATCAACATCAATCTCCTTAATATCCTCACCCATAAAAATCAACATCAATCTCCTTAATATCCTCACCCATAAAAATCAACATCAATCTCCTTAATATCCTCACCCATAAAAATCAACATCAATCTCCTTAATATCCTCACCCATAAAAATCAACATCAATCTCCATAATATCCTCACCCATAAAAATCAACATCAATCTCCTTAATATCCTCACCCCCATAAAAATCAACATCAATCTCCTTAATATCCTCACCCATAAAAATCAACATCAATCTCCTTAATATCCTCACCCCAAAAAATCAACATCAATCTCCTTAATATCCTCACCCCAAAAATCAACATCAATCTCCTTAATATCCTCACCCCCAAAAATCAACATCAATCTCCTTAATATCCTCACCCCCAAAAAATCAACATCAATCTCCTTAATATCCTCACCCATAAAAATCTACATCAATCTCCTTAATATCCTCACCCCCAAAAATCAACATCAATCTCCTTAATATCCTCACCCATAAAAATCAACATCAATCTCCTTAATATCCTCACCCATAAAAATCAACATCAATCTCCTTAATATCCTCACCCCCAAAAATCAACATCAATCTCCTTAATATCCTCACCCCAAAAATCAACATCAATCTCCTTAATATCCTCACCCCCAAAAATCAACATCAATCTCCTTAATATCCTCACCCCAAAAATCAACATCAATCTCCTTAATATCCTCACCCATAAAAATCAACATCAATTTCCTTAATATCCTCACCCCAAAAATCAACATCAATCTCCTTAATATCCTCACCCCAAAAATCAACATCAATCTCCTTAATATCCTCACCCATAAAATCTACATCAATCTCCTTAATATCCTCACCCCCAAAAATCAACATCAATCTCCTTAATATCCTCACCTCATAAAATCAACATCAATCTCCTTAATATCCTCACCCATAAAAATCAACATCAATTTCCTTAATATCCTCACCCCCAAAAATCAACATCAATCTCCTTAATATCCTCACCCAAAATCAACATCAATCTCCTTAATATCCTCACCGCAAAATCAACATCAATCTCCTTAATATCCTCACCCATAAAAATCAACATCAATCTCCTTAATATCCTCACCCCAAAAATCAACATCAATCTCCTTAATATCCTCACCCATAAAAATCAACATCAATCTCCTTAATATCCTCACCCCCAAAAATCAACATCAATCTCCTTAATATCCTCACCCATAAAAATCAACATCAATCTCCTTAATATCCTCACCTCATAAAATCAACATCAGTTTCCTTCATTTCCTCACCCATAAAAATCAACATCAATCTCCTTAATATCCTCACTCATAAAATCAACATCAATCTCCTTAATATCCTCACCCATAAAATCAACATCAATTTCCTTAATATCCTCACCCATAAAAATCAACATCAATCTCCTTAATATCCTCACCCCCAAAAATCAACATCAATCTCCTTAATATCCTCACCATAAAAATCAACATCAATCTCCTTAATATCCTCACCCATAAAAATCAACATCAATCTCCTTAATATCCTCACCCATAAAAATCAACATCAATCTCCTTAATATCCTCACCGCCAAAAATCAACATCAATCTCCTTAATTTCCTCACTCATAAAAATCAACATCAATCTCCTTAATATCCTCACCCCCAAAAATCAACATCAATCTCCTTAATATCCTCACCCATAAAAATCAACATCAATCTCCTTAATATCCTCACCCATAAAAATCAACATCAATCTCCTTAATATCCTCACCCATAAAAATCAACATCAATTCCTTAATATCCTCACCCATAAAAATCAACATCAATCTCCTTAATATCCTCACCCATAAAAATCAACATTAATCTCCTTAATATCCTCACCCCAAAAAATCAACATCAATTTCCTTAATATCCTCACCCATAAAAATCAACATCAATCTCCTTAATATCCTCACCCATAAAAATCAACATCAATCTCCTTAATATCCTCACCCCCAAAAAATCAACATCAATCTCCTTAATATCCTCACCCATAAAATCAACATCAATCTCCTTAATATCCTCACCCCCATAAAATCAACATCAATCTCCTTAATATCCTCACCGCCAAAAATCAACATCAATCTCCTTAATTTCCTCACTCATAAAAATCAACATCAATCTCCTTAATATCCTCACCCATAAAAATCAACATCAATTTCCTTAATATCCTCACCCATAAAAATCAACATCAATCTCCTTAATATCCTCACCCATAAAAATCAACATCAATCTCCTTAATATCCTCACCGCCAAAAATCAACATCAATCTCCTTAATTTCCTCACTCATAAAATTCAACATCAATCTCCTTAATATCCTCACCCATAAAAATCAACATCAATCTCCTTAATATCCTCACCCATAAAAATCAACATCAATCTCCTTAATATCCTCACCCATAAAAATCAACATCAATCTCCTTAATATCCTCACCCATAAAAATCAACATCAATCTCCTTAATATCCTCACCCATAAAAATCAACATCAATCTCCTTAATATCCTCACCGCCAAAAATCAACATCAATCTCCTTAATTTCCTCACTCATAAAAATCAACATCAATCTCCTTAATATCCTCACCCATAAAAATCAACATCAATCTCCTTAATTTCCTCACTCATAAAAATCAACATCAATCTCCTTAATTTCCTCACTCATAAAAATCAACATCAATCTCCTTAATATCCTCACCGCCAAAAATCAACATCAATCTCCTTAATATCCTCACCGCCAAAAATCAACATCAATCTCCTTAATTTCCTCACTCATAAAAATCAACATCAATCTCCTTAATATCCTCACCCATAAAAATCAACATCAATCTCCTTAATTTCCTCACTCATAAAAATCAACATCAATCTCCTTAATATCCTCACCGCCAAAAATCAACATCAATCTCCTTAATTTCCTCACTCATAAAAATCAACATCAATCTCCTTAATATCCTCACCCATAAAAATCAACATCAATCTCCTTAATTTCCTCACTCATAAAAATCAACATCAATCTCCTTAATATCCTCACCGCCAAAAATCAACATCAATCTCCTTAATTTCCTCACTCATAAAAATCAACATCAATCTCCTTAATATCCTCACCGCCAAAAATCAACATCAATCTCCTTAATTTCCTCACTCATAAAAATCAACATCAATCTCCTTAATATCCTCACCCATAAAAATCAACATCAATCTCCTTAATATCCTCACCCATAAAAATCAACATCAATTTCCTTAATATCCTCACCCATAAAAATCAACATCAATTTCCTTAATATCCTCACCCCCAAAAATCAACATCAATCTCCTTAATATCCTCACCCCCAAAAATCAACATCAATCTCCTTAATATCCTCACCCATAAAAATCAACATCAATCTCCTCAATATCCTCACCCATAAAAATCAACATCAATTTCCTTAATATCCTCACCCCCAAAAATCAACATCAATCTCCTTAATATCCTCACCCCCAAAAATCAACATCAATCTCCTTAATATCATCACCCCCAAAAATCAACATCAATTTCCTTAATATCCTCACCCCCAAAAATCAACATCAATCTCCTTAATATCCTCACCCATAAAAATCAACATCAATCTCCTTAATATCCTCACTCATAAAAATCAACATCAATCTCCTTAATATCCTCACTCATAAAAATCAACATCAGTTTCCTTAATATCCTCACCCATAAAAATCAACATCAATTTCCTTAATATCCTCACCCCCAAAAATCAACATCAATCTCCTTAATATCCTCACCCATAAAAATCAACATCAGTTTCCTTAATATCCTCACCCATAAAAATCAACATCAATCTCCTTAATATCCTCACCCATAAAAATCAACATCAATCTCCTTAATATCCTCACTCATAAAAATCAACATCAATCTCCTTAATATCCTCACTCATAAAAATCAACATCAGTTTCCTTAATATCCTCACCCATAAAAATCAACATCAATCTCCTTAATATCCTCACCCATAAAAATCAACATCAATCTCCTTAATATCCTCACTCATAAAAATCAACATCAGTTTCCTTAATATCCTCACCCATAAAAATCAACATCAATCTCCTTAATATCCTCACCCATAAAAATCAACATCAATCTCCTTAATATCCTCACTCATAAAAATCAACATCAGTTTCCTTAATATCCTCACCCATAAAAATCAACATCAATCTCCTTAATATCCTCACCCATAAAAATCAACATCAATCTCCTTAATATCCTCACCCATAAAAATCAACATCAATCTCCTTAATATCCTCACTCATAAAAATCAACATCAATCTCCTTAATATCCTCACTCATAAAAATCAACATCAGTTTCCTTAATATCCTCACCCATAAAAATCAACATCAATCTCCTTAATATCCTCACCCATAAAAATCAACATCAATCTCCTTAATATCCTCACTCATAAAAATCAACATCAATCTCCTTAATATCCTCACCCATAAAAATCAACATCAATCTCCTTAATATCCTCACCCATAAAAATCAACATCAATCTCCTTAATATCCTCACTCATAAAAATCAACATCAATCTCCTTAATATCCTCACCCATAAAAATCAACATCAATTTCCTTAATATCCTCACCCATAAAAATCTACATCAATCTCCTTAATATCCTCACCCCCAAAAATCAACATCAATCTCCTTAATATCCTCACCCCCAAAAATCAACATCAATTTCCTTAATATCCTCACCCATAAAAATCAACATCAATCTCCTTAATATCCTCACCCCCAAAAATCAACATCAATCTGCTTAATATCCTCACCCATAAAAATCAACATCAATCTCCTTAATATCCTCACCCCCAAAAATCAACATCAATTTCCTTAAGATCCTCACCCCCAAAAATCAACATCAATCTCCTTAATATCCTCACCCATAAAAATCAACATCAATCTCCTTAATATCCTCACCCCCAAAAATCAACATCAATTTCCTTAATATCCTCACCCCCAAAAATCAACATCAATCTCCTTAATATCCTCACCCCCAAAAATCAACATCAATCTCCTTAATATCCTCACAGATAAAAATCAACATCAATCTCCTTAATATCCTCAAAGATAAAAATCAACATCAATCTCCTTAATATCCTCAAAGATAAAAATCAACATCAATCTCCTTAATATCCTCACCCCCAAAAATCAACATCAATCTCCTTAATATCCTCACCCCCAAAAATCAACATCAATCTCCTTAATATCCTCACAGATAAAAATCAACATCAATCTCCTTAATATCCTCACCCCCAAAAATCAACATCAATCTCCTTAATATCCTCACCCATAAAAATCAACATCAATCTCCTTAATATCCTCACCCATAAAAATCAACATCAATCTCCTTAATATCCTCACCCATAAAAATCAACATCAATCTCCTTAATATCCTCACCCCCAAAAATCAACATCAATCTCCTTAATATCCTCACCCCCAAAAATCAACATCAATCTCCTTAATATCCTCACCCCCAAAAATCAACATCAATCTCCTTAATATCCTCACCCCCAAAAATCAACATCAATCTCCTTAATATCCTCACCCCCAAAAATCAACATCAATCTCCTTAATATCCTCACCCCCAAAAATCAACATCAATCTCCTTAATATCCTCACCCATAAAAATCAACATCAATCTCCTTAATATCCTCACCCCCAAAAATCAACATCAATTTCCTTAATATCCTCACCCATAAAAATCAACATCAATCTCCTTAATATCCTCACCCCCAAAAATCAAGATCAATCTCCTTAATATCCTCACCCCCAAAAATCAACATCAATCTCCTTAATATCCTCACCCATAAAAATCAACATCAATCTCCTTAATATCCTCACCCATAAAAATCAACATCAATCTCCTTAATATCCTCACCCCCAAAAATCAACATCAATCTCCTTAATATCCTCACCCCCAAAAATCAACATCAATCTCCTTAATATCCACACCCATAAAAATCAACATCAATCTCCTTAATATTCTCACCCCCAAAAATCAACATCAATCTCCTTAATATCCTCACCCCCAAAAGTCAACATCAATCTCCTTAATATCCTCACCCCCAAAAATCAACATCAATCTCCTTAATATTCTCACCCCCAAAAATCAACATCAATCTCCTTAATATCCTCACCCCCAAAAATCAACATCAATCTCCTTAATATCCTCACCCCCAAAAATCAACATCAATCTCCTTAATATTCTCACCCCCAAAAATCAACATCAATCTCCTTAATATCCTCACCCCCAAAAATCAACATCAATCTCCTTAATATCCTCACCCCCAAAAATCAACATCAATCTCCTTAATATCCTCACCCCCAAAAATCAACATCAATCTCCTTAATATCCTCACCCATAAAAATCAACATCAATCTCCTTAATATCCTCACCCCCAAAAATCAACATCAATTTCCTTAATATCCTCACCCCCAAAAATCAACATCAATCTCCTTAATATCCTCACCCCCAAAAATCAACATCAATTTCCTTAATATCCTCACCCATAAAAATCAACATCAATCTCCTTAATATCCTCACCCCCAAAAATCAACATCAATTTCCTTAATATCCTCACCCATAAAAATCAACATCAATCTCCTTAATATCCTCACCCATAAAAATCAACATCAATCTCCTTAATATCCTCACCCCCAAAAATCAACATCAATCTCCTTAATATCCTCACCCATAAAAATCAACATCAATTTCCTTAATATCCTCACCCCCAAAAATCAACATCAATCTCCTTAATATCCTCACCCCCAAAAATCAACATCAATTTCCTTAATATCCTCACCCCCAAAAATCAACATCAATCTCCTTAATATCCTCACCCATAAAAATCAACATCAATCTCCTTAATATCCTCACCCATAAAAATCAACATCAATCTCCTTAATATCCTCACCCCCAAAAATCAACATCAATCTCCTTAATATCCTCACCCCCAAAAATCAACATCAATTTCCTTAATATCCTCACCCATAAAAATCAACATCAATCTCCTTAATATCCTCACCCCCAAAAATCAACATCAATCTCCTTAATATCCTCACCCCCAAAAATCAACATCAATCTCCTTAATATCCTCACCCCCAAAAATCAACATCAATCTCCTTAATATCCTCACCCCCAAAAATCAACATCAATCTCCTTAATATCCTCACCCATAAAAATCAACATCAATCTCCTTAATATCCTCACCCCCAAAAATCAACATCAATTTCCTTAATATCCTCACCCAATAAAATCAACATCAATCTCCTTAATATCCTCACCCCCAAAAATCAACATCAATCTCCTTAATATCCTCACCCATAAAAATCAACATCAATCTCCTTAATATCCTCACAGATAAAAATCAACATCAATCTCCTTAATATCCTCACAGATAAAAATCAACATCAATTTCCTTAATATCCTCACAGATAAAAATCAACATCAATCTCCTTAATATCCTCACCCCCAAAAATCAACATCAATCTCCTTAATATCCTCACCCCCAAAAATCAACATCAATCTCCTTAATATCCTCACAGATAAAAATCAACATCAATCTCCTTAATATCCTCACCCCCAAAAATCAACATCAATCTCCTTAATATCCTCACCCCCAAAAATCAACATCAATCTCCTTAATATCCTCACAGATAAAAATCAACATCAATCTCCTTAATATCCTCACCCCCAAAAATCAACATCAATCTCCTTAATATCCTCACCCCCAAAAATCAACATCAATCTCCTTAATATCCTCACCCCCAAAAATCAACATCAATCTCCTTAATATCCTCACCCATAAAAATCAACATCAATCTCCTTAATATCCTCACAGATAAAAATCAACATCAATCTCCTTAATATCCTCACAGATAAAAATCAACATCAATCTCCTTAATATCCTCACCCCCAAAAATCAACATCAATCTCCTTAATATCCTAACCCCCAAAAATCAACATCAATCTCCTTAATATCCTCACAGATAAAAATCAACATCAATCTCCTTAATATCCTCACAGATAAAAATCAACATCAATCTCCTTAATATCCTCACCCCCAAAAATCAACATCAATCTCCTTAATATCCTCACCCCCAAAAATCAACATCAATCTCCTTAATATCCTCACAGATAAAAATCAACATCAATCTCCTTAATATCCTCACCCCCAAAAATCAACATCAATCTCCTTAATATCCTCACCCCCAAAAATCAACATCAATCTCCTTAATATCCTCACAGATAAAAATCAACATCAATCTCCTTAATATCCTCACCCCCAAAAATCAACATCAATCTCCTTAATATCCTCACAGATAAAAATCAACATCAATCTCCTTAATATCCTCACAGATAAAAATCAACATCAATCTCCTTAATATCCTCACCCCCAAAAATCAACATCAATCTCCTTAATATCCTCACCCCCAAAAATCAACATCAATTTCCTTAATATCCTCACCCAATAAAATCAACATCAATCTCCTTAACATCCTCACCCCCAAAAATCAACATCAATCTCCTTAATATCCTCACCCATAAAAATCAACATCAATCTCCTTAATGTCCTCACCCCCAAAAATCAACATCAATCTCCTTAATATCCTCACCCATAAAAATCAACATGAATCTGCTTAATATCCTCAACCATAAAAATCAACATCAATCTCCTTAATATCCTCACCCCCAAAAATCAACATCAATCTCCTTAATATCCACACCCATAAAAATCAACATCAATCTCCTTAATATTCTCACCCCCAAAAATCAACATCAATCTCCTTAATATCCTCACCCCCAAAAGTCAACATCAATCTCCTGAATATCCTCACCCCCAAAAATCAACATCAATCTCCTTAATATTCTCACCCCCAAAAATCAACATCAATCTCCTTAATATCCTCACCCCCAAAAATCAACATCAATCTCCTTAATATTCTCACCCCCAAAAATCAACATCAATCTCCTTAATATCCTCACCCCCAAAAATCAACATCAATCTCCTTAATATCCTCACCCCCAAAAATCAACATCAATCTCCTTAATATCCTCACCCATAAAAATCAACATCAATTTCCTTAATATCCTCACCCCCAAAAATCAACATCAATTTCCTTAATATCCTCACCCATAAAAATCAACATCAATCTCCTTAATATCCTCACCCCCAAAAATCAACATCAATCTCCTTAATATCCACACCCATAAAAATCAACATCAATCTCCTTAATATTCTCACCCCCAAAAATCAACATCAATCTCCTTAATATCCTCACCCCCAAAAGTCAACATCAATCTCCTGAATATCCTCACCCCCAAAAATCAACATCAATCTCCTTAATATCCTCACCCCCAAAAATCAACATCAATCTCCTTAATATTCTCACCCCCAAAAATCAACATCAATCTCCTTAATATCCTCACCCCCAAAAATCAACATCAATCTCCTTAATAACCTCACCCATAAAAATCAACATCAATTTCCTTAATATCCTCACCCCCAAAAATCAACATCAATCTCCTGAATATCCTCACCCATAAAAATCAACATCAATCTCCTTAATATCCTCACCCCCAAAAATCAACATCAATCTCCTTAATATCCTCACCCCCAAAAATCAACATCAATCTCCTTAATAACCTCACCCATAAAAATCAACATCAATTTCCTTAATATCCTCACCCCCAAAAATCAACATCAATTTCCTTAATATCCTCACCCATAAAAATCAACATCAATCTCCTTAATATCCTCACCCCCAAAAATCAACATCAATTTCCTTAATATCCTCACCCATAAAAATCAACATCAATCTCCTTAATATCCTCACCCATAAAAATCAACATCAATCTCCTTAATATCCTCACCCCCAAAAATCAACATCAATCTCCTTAATATCCTCACCCATAAAAATCAACATCAATTTCCTTAATATCCTCACCCCCAAAAATCAACATCAATCTCCTTAATATCCTCACCCATAAAAATCAACATCAATCTCCTTAATATCCTCACCCATAAAAATCAACATCAATCTCCTTAATATCCTCACCCCCAAAAATCAACATCAATCTCCTTAATATCCTCACCCATAAAAATCAACATCAATTTCCTTAATATCCTCACCCCCAAAAATCAACATCAATCTCCTTAATATCCTCACCCATAAAAATCAACATCAATCTCCTTAATATCCTCACCCCCAAAAATCAACATCAATTTCCTTAATATCCTCACCCCCAAAAATCAACATCAATCTCCTTAATATCCTCACCCATAAAAATCAACATCAATCTCCTTAATATCCTCACCCATAAAAATCAACATCAATCTCCTTAATATCCTCACCCCCAAAAATCAACATCAATCTCCTTAATATCCTCACCCCCAAAAATCAACATCAATTTCCTTAATATCCTCACCCATAAAAATCAACATCAATCTCCTTAATATCCTCACCCCCAAAAATCAACATCAATCTCCTTAATATCCTCACCCCCAAAAATCAACATCAATCTCCTTAATATCCTCACCCATAAAAATCAACATCAATCTCCTTAATATCCTCACCCCCAAAAATCAACATCAATCTCCTTAATATCCTCACCCCCAAAAATCAACATCAATCTCCTTAATATCCTCACCCCCAAAAATCAACATCAATCTCCTTAATATCCTCACCCCCAAAAATCAACATCAATCTCCTTAATATCCTCACCCATAAAAATCAACATCAATCTCCTTAATATCCTCACCCATAAAAATCAACATCAATCTCCTTAATATCCTCACCCATAAAAATCAACATCAATCTCCTTAATATCCTCACCCATAAAAATCAACATCAATCTCCTTAATATCCTCACCCATAAAAATCAACATCAATCTCCTTAATATCCTCACCCATAAAAATCAACATCAATCACCTTAATATCCTCACCCCCAAAAATCAACATCAATCTCCTTAATATCCTCACCCCCAAAAATCAACATCAATCTCCTTAATATCCTCACCCCCAAAAATCAACATCAATCTCCTTAATATCCTCACCCATAAAAATCAACATCAATCTCCTTAATATCCTCACCCCCAAAAATCAACATCAATTTCCTTAATATCCTCACCCATAAAAATCAACATCAATCTCCTTAATATCCTCACCCCCAAAAATCAACATCAATCTCCTTAATATCCTCACCCCCAAAAATCAACATCAATCTCCTTAATATCCTCACCCCCAAAAATCAACATCAATCTCCTTAATATCCTCACCCATAAAAATCAACATCAATCTCCTTAATATCCTCACCCATAAAAATCAACATCAATCTCCTTAATATCCTCACCCCCAAAAATCAACATCAATCTCCTTAATATCCTCACCCCCAAAAATCAACATCAATTTCCTCAATATCCTCACCCATAAAAATCAACATCAATCTCCTTAATATCCTCACCCCCAAAAATCAACATCAATCTCCTTAATATCCTCACCCCCAAAAATCAACATCAATTTCCTCAATATCCTCACTCATAAAAATCAACATCAATCTCCTTAATATCCTCACCCATAAAAATCAACATCAATCTCCTTAATATCCTCACCCCCAAAAATCAACATCAATCTCCTTAATATCCTCACCCATAAAAATCAACATCAATCTCCTTAATATCCTCACCCCCAAAAATCAACATCAATTTCCTCAATATCCTCACCCCCAAAAATCAACATCAATCTCCTTAATATCCTCACCCCCAAAAATCAACATCAATCTCCTTAATATCCTCACCCCCAAAAATCAACATCAATCTCCTTAATATCCTCACCCCCTAAAATCAACATTAATCTCCTTAATATCCTCACCCCCAAAAATCAACATCAATTTCCTTAATATCCTCACCCCCAAAAATCAACATCAATCTCCTTAATATCCTCACCCATAAAAATCAACATCAATCTCCTTAATATCCTCACCCCCAAAAATCAACATCAATTTCCTTAATATCCTCACCCCCAAAAATCAACATCAATCTCCTTAATATCCTCACCCCCAAAAATCAACATCAATCTCCTTAATATCCTCACAGATAAAAATCAACATCAATCTCCTTAATATCCTCAAAGATAAAAATCAACATCAATCTCCTTAATATCCTCAAAGATAAAAATCAACATCAATCTCCTTAATATCCTCACCCCCAAAAATCAACATCAATCTCCTTAATATCCTCACCCCCAAAAATCAACATCAATCTCCTTAATATCCTCACAGATAAAAATCAACATCAATCTCCTTAATATCCTCACCCCCAAAAATCAACATCAATCTCCTTAATATCCTCACCCATAAAAATCAACATCAATCTCCTTAATATCCTCACCCATAAAAATCAACATCAATCTCCTTAATATCCTCACCCATAAAAATCAACATCAATCTCCTTAATATCCTCACCCCCAAAAATCAACATCAATCTCCTTAATATCCTCACCCCCAAAAATCAACATCAATCTCCTTAATATCCTCACCCCCAAAAATCAACATCAATCTCCTTCATATCCTCACCCCCAAAAATCAACATCAATCTCCTTAATATCCTCACCCCCAAAAATCAACATCAATCTCCTTAATATCCTCACCCCCAAAAATCAACATCAATCTCCTTAATATCCTCACCCATAAAAATCAACATCAATCTCCTTAATATCCTCACCCCCAAAAATCAACATCAATTTCCTTAATATCCTCACCCATAAAAATCAACATCAATCTCCTTAATATCCTCACCCCCAAAAATCAACATCAATCTCCTTAATATCCTCACCCCCAAAAATCAACATCAATCTCCTTAATATCCTCACCCCCAAAAATCAACATCAATCTCCTTAATATCCTCACCCATAAAAATCAACATCAATCTCCTTAATATCCTCACCCATAAAAATCAACATCAATCTCCTTAATATCCTCACCCCCAAAAATCAACATCAATCTCCTTAATATCCTCACCTCCAAAAATCAACATCAATTTCCTTAATATCCTCACCCATAAAAATCAACATCAATCTCCTTAATATCCTCACCCATAAAAATCTACATCAATCTCCTTAATATCCTCACCCCCAAAAATCAACATCAATCTCCTTAATATCCTCACCCATAAAAATCAACATCAATCTCCTTAATATCCTCACAGATAAAAATCAACATCAATCTCCTTAATATCCTCACAGATAAAAATCAACATCAATCTCCTTAATATCCTCACCCCCAAAAATCAACATCAATCTCCTTAATATCCTCACCCCCAAAAATCAACATCAATCTCCTTAATATCCTCACAGATAAAAATCAACATCAATCTCCTTAATATCCTCACCCCCAAAAATCAACATCAATTTCCTTAATATCCTCACCCAATAAAATCAACATCAATCTCCTTAATATCCTCACCCCCAAAAATCAACATCAATCTCCTTAATATCCTCACCCATAAAAATCAACATCAATCTCCTTAATATCCTCACAGATAAAAATCAACATCAATCTCCTTAATATCCTCACAGATAAAAATGAACATCAATTTCCTTAATATCCTCACAGATAAAAATCAACATCAATCTCCTTAATATCCTCACCCCCAAAAATCAACATCAATCTCCTTAATATCCTCACCCCCAAAAATCAACATCAATCTCCTTAATATCCTCACAGATAAAAATCAACATCAATCTCCTTAATATCCTCACCCCCAAAAATCAACATCAATTTCCTTAATATCCTCACCCCCAAAAATCAACATCAATCTCCTTAATATCCTCACAGATAAAAATCAACATCAATCTCCTTAATATCCTCACCCCCAAAAATCAACATCAATCTCCTTAATATCCTCACCCCCAAAAATCAACATCAATCTCCTTAATATCCTCACCCCCAAAAATCAACATCAATCTCCTTAATATCCTAACCCCCAAAAATCAACATCAATCTCCTTAATATCCTCACAGATAAAAATCAACATCAATCTCCTTAATATCCTCACAGATAAAAATCAACATCAATCTCCTTAATATCCTCACCCCCAAAAATCAACATCAATCTCCTTAATATCCTCACCCCCAAAAATCAACATCAATCTCCTTAATATCCTCACAGATAAAAATCAACATCAATCTCCTTAATATCCTCACCCCCAAAAATCAACATCAATCTCCTTAATATCCTCACCCCCAAAAATCAACATCAATCTCCTTAATATCCTCACAGATAAAAATCAACATCAATCTCCTTAATATCCTCACCCCCAAAAATCAACATCAATCTCCTTAATATCCTCACAGATAAAAATCAACATCAATCTCCTTAATATCCTCACAGATAAAAATCAACATCAATCTCCTTAATATCCTCACCCCCAAAAATCAACATCAATCTCCTTAATATCCTCACCCCCAAAAATCAACATCAATTTCCTTAATATCCTCACCCATAAAAATCAACATCAATCTCCTTAATATCCTCACCCCCAAAAATCTACATCAATCTCCTTAATATCCTCACAGATAAAAATCAACATCAATCTCCTTAATATCCTCACAGATAAAAATCAACATCAATCTCCTTAATATCCTCACCCCCAAAAATCAACATCAATCTCCTTAATATCCTCACAGATAAAAATCAACATCAATCTCCTTAATATCCTCACCCATAAAAATCAACATCAATCTCCTTAATATCCTCACCCCCAAAAATCAACATCAATCTCCTTAATATCCTCACCCCCAAAAATCAACATCAATCTCCTTAATATCCTCACCCCCAAAAATCAACATCAATTTCCTTAATATCCTCACCCAATAAAATCAACATCAATCTCCTTAACATCCTCACCCCCAAAAATCAACATCAATCTCCTTAATATCCTCACCCATAAAAATCAACATCAATCTCCTTAATGTCCTCACCCCCAAAAATCAACATCAATCTCCTTAATATCCTCACCCATAAAAATCAACATCAATCTGCTTAATATCCTCAACCATAAAAATCAACATCAATCTCCTTAATATCCTCACCCCCAAAAATCAACATCAATCTCCTTAATATCCTCACCCCCAAAAATCAACATCAATTTCCTTAATATCCTCACCCATAAAAATCAACATCAATCTCCTTAATATCCTCACCCATAAAAATCAACATCAATCTCCTTAATATCCTCACCCCCAAAAATCAACATCAATCTCCTTAATATCCTCACCCCCAAAAATCAACATCAATCTCCTTAATATCCTCACCCCCAAAAATCAACATCAATCTCCTTAATATCCTCACCCATAAAAATCAACATCAATCTCCTTAATATCCTCACCCATAAAAATCAACATCAATCTCCTTAATATCCTCACCCCCAAAAATCAACATCAATTTCCTTAATATCCTCACCCCCAAAAATCAACATCAATTTCCTTAATATCCTCACCCATAAAAATCAACATCAATCTCCTTAATATCCTCACCCATAAAAATCAACATCAATCTCCTTAATATCCTCACCCCCAAAAATCAACATCAATCTCCTTAATATCCTCACCCATAAAAATCAACATCAATCTCCTTAATATCCTCACCCCCAAAAATCAACATCAATCTCCTTAATATCCTCACCCCCAAAAATCAACATCAATCTCCTTAATATCCTCACCCCCAAAAATCAACATCAATTTCCTTAATATCCTCACCCATAAAAATCAACATCAATCTCCTTAATATCCTCACCCATAAAAATCAACATCAATCTCCTTAATATCCTCACCCCCAAAAATCAACATCAATCTCCTTAATATCCTCACCCCCAAAAATCAACATCAATCTCCTTAATATCCTCACCCCCAAAAATCAACATCAATTTCCTTAATATCCTCACCCATAAAAATCAACATCAATCTCCTTAATATCCTCACCCCCAAAAATCAACATCAATCTCCTTAATATCCTCACCCCCAAAAATCAACATCAATCTCCTTAATATCCTCACCCCCAAAAATCAACATCAATCTCCTTAATATCCTCACCCATAAAAATCAACATCAATCTCCTTAATATCCTCACCCCCAAAAATCAACATCAATCTCCTTAATATCCTCACCCATAAAAATCAACATCAATCTCCTTAATATCCTCACCCCCAAAAATCAACATCAATCTCCTTAATATCCTCACCCATAAAAATCAACATCAATCTCCTTAATATCCTCACCCATAAAAATCAACATCAATCTCCTTAATATCCTCACCCCCAAAAATCAACATCAATCTCCTTAATATCCTCACCCATAAAAATCAACATCAATCTCCTTAATATCCTCACCCCCAAAAATCAACATCAATCTCCTTAATATCCTCACCCATAAAAATCAACATCAATCTCCTTAATATCCTCACCCATAAAAATCAACATCAATCTCCTTAATATCCTCACCCCCAAAAATCAACATCAATTTCCTTAATATCCTCACCCATAAAAATCAACATCAATCTCCTTAATATCCTCACCCCCAAAAATCAACATCAATCTCCTTAATATCCTCACCCCAAAAATCAACATCAATTTCCTTAATATCCTCACCCATAAAAATCAACATCAATCTCCTTAATATCCTCACCCCCAAAAATCAACATCAATTTCCTTAATATCCTCACCCATAAAAATCAACATCAATCTCCTTAATATCCTCACCCCCAAAAATCAACATCAATTTCCTTAATATCCTCACCCATAAAAATCAACATCAATTTCCTTAATATCCTCACCCATAAAAATCAACATCAATCTCCTTAATATCCTCACCCCCAAAAATCAACATCAATCTCCTTAATATCCTCACCCATAAAAATCAACATCAATCTCCTTAATATCCTCACCCATAAAAATCAACATCAATCTCCTTAATATCCTCACCCCCAAAAATCAACATCAATCTCCTTAATATCCTCACCCATAAAAATCAACATCAATCTCCTTAATATCCTCACCCCCAAAAATCAACATCAATCTCCTTAATATCCTCACCCATAAAAATCAACATCAATCTCCTTAATATCCTCACCCATAATAATCTACATCAATCTCCTTAATATCCTCACCCATAAAAATCAACATCAATCTCCTTAATATCCTCACCCATAATAATCTACATCAATCTCCTTAATATCCTCACCCATAAAAATCAACATTAATCTCCTTAATATCCTCACCCATAAAAATCAACATCAATCTCCTTAATATCCTCACCCATAATAATCTACATCAATCTCCTTAATATCCTCACCCATAAAAATCAACATCAATCTCCTTAATATCCTCATCCCCAAAAATCAACATCAATATCCTTAATATCCTCACCCCCAAAAATCAACATCAATTTCCTTAATATCCTCACCCCCAAAAATCAACATCAATCTCCTTAATATCCTCACCCCCAAAAATCAACATCAATCTCCTTAATATCCTCATCCCCAAAAATCAACATCAATCTCCTTAATATCCTCACCCCCAAAAATCAACATCAATCTCCTTAATATCCTCACCCCCAAAAATCAACATCAATCTCCTTAATATCCTCACCCCCAAAAATCAACATCAATCTCCTTAATATCCTCACCCCCAAAAATCAACATCAATTTCCTTAATATCCTCACCCCCAAAAATCAACATCAATCTCCTTAATATCCTCACCCCCAAAAATCAACATCAATTTCCTTAATATCCTCACCCCCAAAAATCAACATCAATCTCCTTAATATCCTCACCCCCAAAAATCAACATCAATCTCCTTAATATCCTCATCCCCAAAAATCAACATCAATCTCCTTAATATCCTCACCCCCAAAAATCAACATCAATTTCCTTAATATCCTCACCCCCAAAAATCAACATCAATCTCCTTAATATCCTCACCCCCAAAAATCAACATCAATTTCCTTAATATCCTCACCCCCAAAAATCAACATCAATCTCCTTAATATCCTCACCCCCCAAAAATCAACATCAATCTCCTTAATATCCTCACCCCCAAAAATCAACATCAATTTCCTTAATATCCTCACCCCCAAAAATCAACATCAATCTCCTTAATATCCTCACCCCCAAAAATCAACATCAATCTCCTTAATATCCTCACCCATAAAAATCAACATCAATCTCCTTAATATCCTCACCCATAAAAATCAACATCAATCTCCTTAATATCCTCACCCATAAAAATCAACATCAATCTCCTTAATATCCTCATCCCCAAAAATCAACATCAATTTCCTTAATATCCTCACCCCCAAAAATCAACATCAATCTCCTTAATATCCTCACCCCCAAAAATCAACATCAATCTCCTTAATATCCTCACCCCCAAAAATCAACATCAATCTCCTTAATATCCTCACCCCCAAAAATCAACATCAATCTCCTTAATATCCTCACCCCCAAAAATCAACATCAATCTCCTTAATATCCTCACCCCCAAAAATCAACATCAATCTCCTTAATATCCTCACCCCCAAAAATCAACATCAATCTCCTTAATATCCTCATCCCCAAAAATCAACATCAATTTCCTTAATATCCTCACCCCCAAAAATCAACATCAATCTCCTTAATATCCTCACCCCCAAAAATCAACATCAATCTCCTTAATATCCTCATCCCCAAAAATCAACATCAATTTCCTTAATATCCTCACCCCCAAAAATCAACATCAATCTCCTTAATATCCTCATCCCCAAAAATCAACATCAATTTCCTTAATATCCTCACCCCCAAAAATCAACATCAATTTCCTTAATATCCTCACCCCCAAAAATCAACATCAATCTCCTTAATATCCTCACCCATAATAATCTACATCAATCTCCTTAATATCCTCACCCCCAAAAATCAACATCAATCTCCTTAATATCCTCACCCATAATAATCTACATCTACATCAATCTCCTTAATATCCTCACCCCAAAAATCAACATCAATTTCCTTAATATCCTCACCCCCAAAAATCAACATCAATCTCCTTAATATCCTCACCCATAATAATCTACATCAATCTCCTTAATATCCTCACCCATAATAATCTACATCAATCTCCTTAATATCCTCACCCATAATAATCTACATCAATATCCTTAATATCCTCACCCATAATAATCTACATCAATCTCCTTAATATCCTCACCCATAATAATCTACATCAATCTCCTTAATATCCTCACCCCCAAAAATCAACATCAATTTCCTTAATATCCTCACCCCCAAAAATCAACATCAATCTCCTTAATATCCTCACCCATAATAATCTACATCAATCTCCTTAATATCCTCACCCATAATAATCTACATCAATCTCCTTAATATCCTCACCCATAATAATCTACATCAATATCCTTAATATCCTCACCCATAATAATCTACATCAATCTCCTTAATATCCTCACCCATAATAATCTACATCAATATCCTTAATATCCTCACCCATAATAATCTACATCAATCTCCTTAATATCCTCACCCATAATAATCTACATCAATCTCCTTAATATCCTCACCCCAAAAATCAACATCAATCTCCTTAATATCCTCACCCATAATAATCTACATCAATCTCCTTAATATCCTCACCCATAATAATCTACATCAATCTCCTTAATATCCTCACCCATAATAATCTACATCAATATCCTTAATATCCTCACCCATAATAATCTACATCAATCTCCTTAATATCCTCACCATAATAATCTACATCAATCTCCTTAATATCCTCACCCCCAAAAATCAACATCAATCTCCTTAATATCCTCACCCATAATAATCTACATCAATCTCCTTAATATCCTCACCCATAATAATCTACATCAATCTCCTTAATATCCTCACCCCAAAAATCAACATCAATTTCCTTAATATCCTCACCCCAAAAATCAACATCAATCTCCTTAATATCCTCACCCATAATAATCTACATCAATCTCCTTAATATCCTCACCCATAATAATCTACATCAATCTCCTTAATATCCTCACCCCAAAAATCAACATCAATCTCCTTAATATCCTCACCCATAAAAATCAACATCAATCTCCTTAATATCCTCACCCCCAAAAATCAACATCAATTTCCTTAATATCCTCACCCCCAAAAATCAACATCAATTTCCTTAATATCCTCACCCATAATAATCTACATCAATCTCCTTAATATCCTCACCCATAATAATCTACATCAATCTCCTTAATATCCTCACCCCCAAAAATCAACATCAATCTCCTTAATATCCTCACCCATAAAAATCAACATCAATCTCCTTAATATCCTCACCCCCAAAAATCAACATCAATTTCCTTAATATCCTCACCCCCAAAAATCAACATCAATTTCCTTAATATCCTCACCCATAATAATCTACATCAATCTCCTTAATATCCTCACCCATAATAATCTACATCAATCTCCTTAATATCCTCACCCCCAAAAATCAACATCAATCTCCTTAATATCCTCACCCATAATAATCTACATCAATCTCCTTAATATCCTCACCCATAATAATCTACATCAATCTCCTTAATATCCTCACCCCCAAAAATCAACATCAATCTCCTTAATATCCTCACCCATAAAAATCAACATCAATCTCCTTAATATCCTCACCCCCAAAAATCAACATCAATCTCCTTAATATCCTCACCCCCAAAAATCAACATCAATCTCCTTAATATCCTCACCCCCAAAAATCAACATCAATTTCCTTAATATCCTCACCCCCAAAAATCAACATCAATCTCCTTAATATCCTCACCCCCAAAAATCAACATCAATCTCCTTAATATCCTCACCCCCAAAAATCAACATCAATCTCCTTAATATCCTCACCCCCAAAAATCAACATCAATCTCCTTAATATCCTCACCCCCAAAAATCAACATCAATTTCCTTAATATCCTCACCCCCAAAAATCTACATCAATCTCCTTAATATCCTCACCCATAATAATCTACATCAATCTCCTTAATATCCTCACCCCCAAAAATCAACATCAATCTCCTTAATATCCTCACCCATAATAATCTACATCAATCTCCTTAATATCCTCACCCATAATAATCTACATCAATCTCCTTAATATCCTCACCCATAATAATCTACATCAATCTCCTTAATATCCTCACCCATAAAAATCAACATCAATCTCCTTAATATCCTCACCCCCAAAAATCAACATCAATCTCCTTAATATCCTCACCCCCAAAAATCAACATCAATCTCCTTAATATCCTCACCCATAAAAATCAACATCAATCTCCTTAATATCCTCACCCATAAAAATCAACATCAATCTCCTTAATATCCTCACCCATAAAAATCAACATCAATCTCCTTAATATCCTCACCCCCAAAAATCAACATCAATCTCCTTAATATCCTCACCCCCAAAAATCAACATCAATCTCCTTAATATCCTCACCCATAAAAATCAACATCAATCTCCTTAATATCCTCACCCATAAAAATCAACATCAATCTCCTTAATATCCTCACCCCCAAAAATCAACATCAATCTCCTTAATATCCTCACCCATAAAAATCAACATCAATCTCCTTAATATCCTCACCCATAAAAATCAACATCAATCTCCTTAATATCCTCACCCATAAAAATCAACATCAATCTCCTTAATATCCTCACCCATAAAAATCAACATCAATCTCCTTAATATCCTCACCCCAAAAATCAACATCAATCTCCTTAATATCCTCACCCCCAAAAATCAACATCAATCTCCTTAATATCCTCACCCCCAAAAATCAACATCAATCTCCTTAATATCCTCACCCATAAAAATCAACATCAATCTCCTTAATATCCTCACCCATAAAAATCAACATCAATCTCCTTAATATCCTCACCCCCAAAAATCAACATCAATTTCCTTAATATCCTCACCCATAAAAATCAACATCAATCTCCTTAATATCCTCACCCATAAAAATCAACATCAATCTCCTTAATATCCTCACCCCCAAAAATCAACATCAATCTCCTTAATATCCTCACCCATAAAAATCAACATCAATCTCCTTAATATCCTCACCCATAAAAATCAACATCAATCTCCTTAATATCCTCACCCCCAAAAATCTACATCAATCTCCTTAATATCCTCACCCCCAAAAATCTACATCAATCTCCTTAATATCCTCACCCCCAAAAATCAACATCAATCTCCTTAATATCCTCACCCATAAAATCAACATCAATCTCCTTAATATCCTCACCCCCAAAAATCAACATCAATTTCCTTAATATCCTCACCCATAAAAATCAACATCAATCTCCTTAATATCCTCACCCCCAAAAATCAACATCAATCTCCTTAATATCCTCACCCATAAAAATCAACATCAATCTCCTTAATATCCTCACCCCCAAAAATCAACATCAATCTCCTTAATATCCTCACCCCCAAAAATCAACATCAATCTCCTTAATATCCTCACCCCCAAAAATCAACCTCAATCTCCTGAATATCCTCACCCATAAAAATCAACATCAATCTCCTTAATATCCTCACCCATAAAAATCAACATCAATCTCCTTAATATCCTCACCCCCAAAAATCAACATCAATTTCCTTAATATCCTCACCCATAAAAATCAACATCAATCTAATTAATATCCTCACCCCCAAAAATCAACATCAATCTTCTAAATATCCTCACCCATAAAAATCAACATCAATCTCCTTAATATCCTCACCCCCAAAAATCAACATCAATCTCCTTAATATCCTCACCCCCAAAAATCAACATCAATCTCCTTAATATCCTCACCCCCAAAAATCAAAATTAATCTCCTTAATATCCTCACCCATAAAAATCAACATCAATCTCCTTAATATCCTCACCCCCAAAAATCAACATCAATCTCCTTAATATCCTCACCCCCAAAAATCAAAATTAATCTCCTTAATATCCTCACCCCCAAAAATCATCATCAATCTCCTTAATATCCTCACCCCCAAAAATCAAAATTAATCTCCTTAATATCCTCACCCATAAAAATCAACATCAATCTCCTTAATATCCTCACCCCCAAAAATCAACATCAATCTCCTTAATATCCTCACCCCCAAAAATCAAAATTAATCTCCTTAATATCCTCACCCATAAAAATCAACATCAATCTCCTTAATATCCTCACCCCCAAAAATCAACATCAATCTCCTTAATATCCTCACCCCCAAAAATCAACATCAATCTCCTTAATATCCTCACCCATAAAAATCAACATCAATCTCCTTAATATCCTCACCCCCAAAAATCAACATCAATCTCCTTAATATCCTCACCCATAAAAATCAACATCAATCTCCTTAATATCCTCACCCCCAAAAATCTACATCAATCTCCTTAATATCCTCACCCATAAAAATCTACATCAATCTCCTTAATATCCTCACCCCCAAAAATCAACATCAATTTCCTTAATATCCTCACCCATAAAAATCTACATCAATCTCCTTAATATCCTCACCCCCAAAAATCAACATCAATCTCCTTAAAATCCTCACTCATAAAATCAACATCAATCTCCTTAATATCCTCACCCATAAAAATCAACATCAATTTCCTTAATATCCTCACCCATAAAATCAACATCAATTTCCTTAATATCCTCACTCATAAAAATCAACATCAATCTCCTTAATATCCTCACTCATAAAAATCAACATCAATTTCCTTAATATCCTCACCCATAAAAATCAACATCAATTTCCTTAATATCCTCACTCATAAAAATCAACATCAATCTCCTTAATATCCTCACCCATAAAAATCAACATCAATTTCCTTAATATCCTCACTCATAAAAATCAACATCAATCTCCTTAATATCCTCACCCACAAAAATCTACATCAATCTCCTTAATATCCTCACCCCCAAAAATCAACATCAATCTCCTTAAAATCCTCACTCATAAAAATCAACATCAATCTCCTTAATATCCTCACCCATAAAAATCAACATCAATTTCCTTAATATCCTCACCCATAAAAATCAACATCAATTTCCTTAATATCCTCACTCATAAAAATCAACATCAATCTCCTTAATATCCTCACTCATAAAAATCAACATCAATTTCCTTAATATCCTCACCCATAAAAATCAACATCAATTTCCTTAATATCCTCACTCATAAAAATCAACATCAATCTCCTTAATATCCTCACCCATAAAAATCAACATCAATTTCCTTAATATCCTCACCCCCAAAAATCAACATCAATTTCCTTAATATCCTCACCCATAAAAATCAACATCAATCTCCTTAATATCCTCACCCATAAAAATCTACATCAATCTCCTTAATATCCTCACCCATAAAAATCAACATCAATCTCCTTAATATCCTCACCCATAAAAATCAACATCAATCTCCTTAATATCCTCACCCATAAAAATCAACATCAATCTCCTTAATATCCTCACCCATAAAAATCAACATCAATCTCCTTAATATCCTCACCCATAAAAATCAACATCAATCTCCTTAATATCCTCACCCATAAAAATCAACATCAATCTCCTTAATATCCTCACCCCCAAAAATCAACATCAATCTCCTTAATATCCTCACCCCCAAAAATCAACATCAATCTCCTTAATATCCTCACCCATAAAAATCAACATCAATCTCCTTAATATCCTCACCCCCAAAAATCAACATCAATCTCCTTAATATCCTCACTCATAAAAATCAACATCAATCTCCTTAATATCCTCACCCCCAAAAATCAACCTCAATCTCCTGAATATCCTCACCCATAAAAATCAACATCAATCTCCTTAATATCCTCACCCATAAAAATCAACATCAATCTCCTTAATATCCTCACCCCCAAAAATCAACATCAATTTCCTTAATATCCTCACCCATAAAAATCAACATCAATCTAATTAATATCCTCACCCCCAAAAATCAACATCAATCTTCTAAATATCCTCACCCATAAAATCAACATCAATCTCCTTAATATCCTCACCCCCAAAAATCAACATCAATCTCCTTAATATCCTCACCCCCAAAAATCAACATCAATCTCCTTAATATCCTCAACCCATAAAAATCAACATCAATCTCCTTAATATCCTCACCCCCAAAAATCAACATCAATCTCCTTAATATCCTCACCCATAAAAATCAACATCAATCTCCTTAATATCCTCACCCCCAAAAATCAACATCAATCTCCTTAATATCCTCACCCCCAAAAATCAACATCAATTTCCTTAATATCCTCACCCCAAAAATCAACATCAATCTCCTTAATATCCTCACCCATAATAATCTACATCAATCTCCTTAATATCCTCACCCATAAAAATCAACATCAATCTCCTTAATATCCTCACCCATAAAAATCAACATCAATCTCCTTAATATCCTCACCCCCAAAAATCAACATCAATCTCCTTAATATCCTCACCCCCAAAAATCAACATCAATTTCCTTAATATCCTCATCCCCAAAAATCAACATCAATCTCCTTAATATCCTCACCCATAATAATCTACATCAATTTCCTTAATATCCTCACCCATAAAAATCAACATCAATCTCCTTAATATCCTCACCCATAAAAATCAACATCAATCTCCTTAATATCCTCACCCATAAAAATCAACATCAATCTCCTTAATATCCTCACCCATAAAAATCAACATCAATCTCCTTAATATCCTCACCCATAAAAATCAACATCAATCTCCTTAATATCCTCACTCATAAAAATCAACATCAATCTCCTTAATATCCTCACCCATAAAAATCAACATCAATCTCCTTAATATCCTCACCCCCAAAAATCAACATCAATCTCCTTAATATCCTCACCCCCAAAAATCAACATCAATTTCCTTAATATCCTCATCCCCAAAAATCAACATCAATCTCCTTAATATCCTCACCCATAAAAATCAACATCAATTTCCTTAATATCCTCATCCCCAAAAATCAACATCAATCTCCTTAATATCCTCACCCATAAAATCAACATCAATCTCCTTAATATCCTCACCCATAAAAATCAACATCAATCTCCTTAATATCCTCACCCATAAAAATCAACATCAATCTCCTTAATATCCTCACCCATAAAAATCAACATCAATCTCCTTAATATCCTCACCCATAAAAATCAACATCAATCTCCTTAATATCCTCACTCATAAAAATCAACATCAATCTCCTTAATATCCTCACCCATAAAAATCAACATCAATCTCCTTAATATCCTCACCCATAAAAATCAACATCAATCTCCTTCATATCCTCACCCATAAAAATCAACATCAATCTCCTTAATATCCTCATCCCCAAAAATCAACATCAATCTCCTTAATATCCTCACCCATAAAAATCAACATCAATCTCCTTAATATCCTCATCCCCAAAAATCAACATCAATCTCCTTAATATCCTCACCCATAAAAATCAACATCAATCTCCTTAATATCCTCATCCCCAAAAATCAACATCAATCTCCTTAATATCCTCACCCATAAAAATCAACATCAATTTCCTTAATATCCTCATCCCCAAAAATCAACATCAATCTCCTTAATATCCTCACTCATAAAAATCAACATCAATCTCCTTAATATCCTCACCCATAAAAATCAACATCAATCTCCTTAATATCCTCACCCATAAAAAATCAACATCAATCTCCTTAATATCCTCACCCATAAAAATCAACATCAATCTCCTTAATATCCTCATCCCCAAAAATCAACATCAATCTCCTTAATATCCTCACCCATAAAAATCAACATCAATCTCCTTAATATCCTCACCCATAAAAATCAACATCAATCTCCTTAATATCCTCATCCCCAAAAATCAACATCAATCTCCTTAATATCCTCACCCATAAAAATCAACATCAATCTCCTTAATATCCTCACCCATAAAAATCAACATCAATCTCCTTAATATCCTCACCCATAAAAATCAACATCAATCTCCTTAATATCCTCATCCCCAAAAATCAACATCAATCTCCTTAATATCCTCACCCATAAAAATCAACATCAATCTCCTTAATATCCTCACCCATAAAAATCAACATCAATCTCCTTAATATCCTCACCCATAAAAATCAACATCAATCTCCTTAATATCCTCACCCCCAAAAATCAACATCAATTTCCTTAATATCCTCATCCCCAAAAATCAACATCAATCTCCTTAATATCCTCACCCATAAAAATCAACATCAATTTCCTTAATATCCTCATCCCCAAAAATCAACATCAATCTCCTTAATATCCTCACCCATAAAAATCAACATCAATCTCCTTAATATCCTCACCCATAAAAATCAACATCAATCTCCTTAATATCCTCACCCATAAAAATCAACATCAATCTCCTTAATATCCTCACCCATAAAAATCAACATCAATCTCCTTAATATCCTCACCCATAAAAATCAACATCAATCTCCTTAATATCCTCACTCATAAAAATCAACATCAATCTCCTTAATATCCTCACCCATAAAAATCAACATCAATCTCCTTAATATCCTCACCCATAAAAATCAACATCAATCTCCTTAATATCCTCACCCATAAAAATCAACATCAATCTCCTTAATATCCTCATCCCCAAAAATCAACATCAATCTCCTTAATATCCTCACCCATAAAAATCAACATCAATCTCCTTAATATCCTCATCCCCAAAAATCAACATCAATCTCCTTAATATCCTCACCCATAAAAATCAACATCAATCTCCTTAATATCCTCATCCCCAAAAATCAACATCAATCTCCTTAATATCCTCACCCATAAAAATCAACATCAATTTCCTTAATATCCTCATCCCCAAAAATCAACATCAATCTCCTTAATATCCTCACTCATAAAAATCAACATCAATCTCCTTAATATCCTCACCCATAAAAATCAACATCAATCTCCTTAATATCCTCACCCATAAAAATCAACATCAATCTCCTTAATATCCTCACCCATAAAAATCAACATCAATCTCCTTAATATCCTCATCCCCAAAAATCAACATCAATCTCCTTAATATCCTCACCCATAAAAATCAACATCAATCTCCTTAATATCCTCACCCATAAAAATCAACATCAATCTCCTTAATATCCTCATCCCAAAAATCAACATCAATCTCCTTAATATCCTCACCCATAAAAATCAACATCAATCTCCTTAATATCCTCACCCATAAAAATCAACATCAATCTCCTTAATATCCTCACCCATAAAAATCAACATCAATCTCCTTAATATCCTCATCCCCAAAAATCAACATCAATCTCCTTAATATCCTCACCCATAAAAATCAACATCAATCTCCTTAATATCCTCACCCATAAAAATCAACATCAATCTCCTTAATATCCTCACCCATAAAAATCAACATCAATCTCCTTAATATCCTCACCCATAAAAATCAACATCAATTTCCTTAATATCCTCACCCCAAAAATCAACATCAATTTCCTTAATATCCTCACCCCCAAAAATCAACATCAATCTCCTTAATATCCTCACCCCCAAAAATCAACATCAATTTCCTTAATATCCTCACCCCCAAAAATCAACATCAATCTCCTTAATATCCTCACCCCCAAAAATCAACATCAATTTCCTTAATATCCTCACCCCCAAAAATCAACATCAATCTCCTTAATATCCTCACCCATAAAAATCAACATCAATCTCCTTAATATCCTCACCCATAAAAATCAACATCAATCTCCTTAATATCCTCACCCATAAAAATCAACATCAATCTCCTTAATATCCTCACCATAAAAATCAACATCAATCTCCTTAATATCCTCACCCATAAAAATCAACATCAATCTCCTTAATATCCTCACCCATAAAAATCAACATCAATCTCCTTAATATCCTCACCCATAAAAATCAACATCAATTTCCTTAATATCCTCACCCCCAAAAATCAACATCAATTTCCTTAATATCCTCACCCCCAAAAATCAACATCAATCTCCTTAATATCCTCACCCCCAAAAATCAACATCAATTTCCTTAATATCCTCATCCCCAAAAATCAACATCAATCTCCTTAATATCCTCACCCATAAAAATCAACATCAATCTCCTTAATATCCTCACCCATAAAAATCAACATCAATCTCCTTAATATCCTCATCCCCAAAAATCAACATCAATCTCCTTAATATCCTCACCCATAAAAATCAACATCAATCTCCTTAATATCCTCACCCATAAAAATCAACATCAATCTCCTTAATATCCTCACCCATAAAAATCAACATCAATCTCCTTAATATCCTCATCCCCAAAAATCAACATCAATCTCCTTAATATCCTCACCCATAAAAATCAACATCAATCTCCTTAATATCCTCACCCATAAAAATCAACATCAATCTCCTTAATATCCTCACCCATAAAAATCAACATCAATCTCCTTAATATCCTCACCCATAAAAATCAACATCAATTTCCTTAATATCCTCACCCCAAAAATCAACATCAATTTCCTTAATATCCTCACCCCAAAAATCAACATCAATCTCCTTAATATCCTCACCCCCAAAAATCAACATCAATTTCCTTAATATCCTCACCCCCAAAAATCAACATCAATTTCCTTAATATCCTCACCCCCAAAAATCAACATCAATCTCCTTAATATCCTCACCCATAAAAATCAACATCAATCTCCTTAATATCCTCACCCATAAAAATCAACATCAATTTCCTTAATATCCTCACCCCCAAAAATCAACATCAATTTCCTTAATATCCTCACCCCCAAAAATCAACATCAATCTCCTTAATATCCTCACCCCCAAAAATCAACATCAATTTCCTTAATATCCTCACCCCCAAAAATCAACATCAATTTCCTTAATATCCTCACCCCCAAAAATCAACATCAATCTCCTTAATATCCTCACCCCCAAAAATCAACATCAATCTCCTTAATATCCTCACCCATAAAAATCAACATCAATCTCCTTAATATCCTCACCCATAAAAATCAACATCAATCTCCTTAATATCCTCACCCCCAAAAATCAACATCAATCTCCTTAATATCCTCACCCCCAAAAATCAACATCAATTTCCTTAATATCCTCATCCCCAAAAATCAACATCAATCTCCTTAATATCCTCACCCATAATAATCTACATCAATCTCCTTAATATCCTCACCCATAAAAATCAACATCAATTTCCTTAATATCCTCATCCCCAAAAATCAACATCAATCTCCTTAATATCCTCACTCATAAAAATCAACATCAATCTCCTTAATATCCTCACCCATAAAAATCAACATCAATCTCCTTAATATCCTCACCCATAAAAATCAACATCAATCTCCTTAATATCCTCACCCCCAAAAATCAACATCAATCTCCTTAATATCCTCACCCCCAAAAATCAACATCAATCTCCTTAATATCCTCACCCCCAAAAATCAACATCAATTTCCTTAATATCCTCATTCCCCAAAAATCAACATCAATCTCCTTAATATCCTCACCCCCAAAAATCAACATCAATCTCCTTAATATCCTCACCCCCAAAAATCATCATCAATCTCCTTAATATCCTCACTCATAAAAATCAACATCAATTTCCTTAATATCCTCATCCCCAAAAATCAACATCAATCTCCTTAATATCCTCACCCCCAAAAATCATCATCAATCTCCTTAATATCCTCACTCATAAAAATCAACATCAATTTCCTTAATATCCTCATCCCCAAAAATCAACATCAATCTCCTTAATATCCTCACCCCCAAAATTCAACATCAATCTCCTTAATATCCTCACCCCCAAAAATCATCATCAATCTCCTTAATATCCTCACTCATAAAAATCAACATCAATTTCCTTAATATCCTCATCCCAAAAATCAACATCAATTTCCTTAATATCCTCATCCCCAAAAATCAACATCAATTTCCTTAATATCCTCATCCCCAAAAATCAACATCAATCTCCTTAATATCCTCACCCCCAAAAATCAACATCAATTTCCTTAATATCCTCATCCCCAAAAATCAACATCAATCTCCTTAATATCCTCACCCCCAAAAATCATCATCAATCTCCTTAATATCCTCACTCATAAAAATCAACATCAATTTCCTTAATATCCTCATCCCCAAAAATCAACATCAATCTCCTTAATATCCTCACCCCCAAAAATCAACATCAATCTCCTTAATATCCTCACCCCAAAAATCATCATCAATCTCCTTAATATCCTCACTCATAAAAATCAACATCAATCTCCTTAATATCCTCACCCCCAAAAATCAACATCAATTTCCTGAATATCCTCATCCCAAAAATCAACATCAATCTCCTTAATATCCTCACCCCCAAAAATCAACATCAATCTCCTTAATATCCTCACCCCCAAAAATCATCATCAATCTCCTTAATATCCTCACTCATAAAAATCAACATCAATTTCCTTAATATCCTCATCCCCAAAAATCAACATCAATCTCCTTAATATCCTCACCCCCAAAAATCAACATCAATTTCCTTAATATCCTCATCCCCAAAAATCAACATCAATCTCCTTAATATCCTCACCCATAAAAATCAACATCAATCTCCTTAATATCCTCACCCATAAAAATCAACATCAATCTCCTTAATATCCTCACCCATAAAAATCAACATCAATTTCCTTAATATCCTCACCCATAAAAATCAACATCAATCTCCTTAATATCCTCACCCCCAAAATCAACATCAATTTCCTTAATATCCTCACCCATAAAAATCAACATCAATCTCCTTAATATCCTCACCCCCAAAAATCAACATCAATCTCCTTAATATCCTCACCCATAAAAATCAACATCAATCTCCTTAATATCCTCACCCATAATAATCTACATCAATCTCCTTAATATCCTCACCCATAAAATCAACATCAATCTCCTTAATATCCTCACTCATAAAAATCAACATCAATTTCCTTAATATCCTCACCCATAAAAATCAACATCAATCTCCTTAATATCCTCACTCATAAAAATCAACATCAATCTCCTTAATATCCTCACCCATAAAAATCAACATCAATCTCCTTAATATCCTCACCCCCAAAAATCAACATCAATTTCCTTAATATCCTCACCCCCAAAAAATCAACATCAATCTCCTTAATATCCTCACCCATAAAAATCAACATCAATCTCCTTAATATCCTCACCCATAAAAATCAACATCAATCTCCTTAATATCCTCACCCCCAAAAATCAACATCAATCTCCTTAACATCCTCATCCCCAAAAATCAACATCAATCTCCTTAATATCCTCACCCATAAAAATCAACATCAATCTCCTTAATATCCTCACCCCCAAAAATCAACATCAATTTCCTTAATATCCTCACCCATAAAAATCAACATCAATCTCCTTAATATCCTCACCCATAAAAATCAACATCAATCTCCTTAATATCCTCACCCCCAAAAATCAACATCAATCTGCTTAATATCCTCACCCATAAAAATCAACATCAATCTCCTTAATATCCTCACCCATAAAAATCAACATCAATCTCCTTAATATCCTCACCCATAAAAATCAACATCAATCTCCTTAATATCCTCACCCATAAAAATCAACATCAATCTCCTTAATATCCTCACCCATAAAAATCTACATCAATCTCCTTAATATCCTCACCCATAAAAATCAACATCAATCTCCTTAATATCCTCACCCATAAAAATCAACATCAATTTCCTTAATATCCTCACCCATAAAAATCAACATCAATTTCCTTAATATCCTCACCCATAAAAATCAACATCAATTTCCTTAATATCCTCACCCATAAAAATCAACATCAATCTCCTTAATATCCTCACCCATAAAAATCAACATCAATTTCCTTAATATCCTCACCCATAAAAATCAACATCAATTTCCTTAATATCCTCACCCATAAAAATCAACATCAATTTCCTTAATATCCTCACCCATAAAAATCAACATCAATTTCCTTAATATCCTCACCCATAAAAATCAACATCAATTTCCTTAATATCCTCACCCATAAAAATCAACATCAATTTCCTTAATATCCTCACCCATAAAAATCAACATCAATCTCCTTAATATCCTCACCCATAAAAATCAACATCAATTTCCTTAATATCCTCACCCATAAAAATCAACATCAATTTCCTTAATATCCTCACCCATAAAAATCAACATCAATTTCCTTAATATCCTCACCCATAAAAATCAACATCAATTTCCTTAATATCCTCACCCATAAAAATCAACATCAATTTCCTTAATATCCTCACCCATAAAAATCAACATCAATTTCCTTAATATCCTCACCCATAAAATCAACATCAATTTCCTTAATATCCTCACCCATAAAAATCAACATCAATTTCCTTAATATCCTCACCCATAAAAATCAACATCAATTTCCTTAATATCCTCACCCATAAAAATCAACATCAATCTCCTTAATATCCTCACCCATAAAAATCAACATCAATCTCCTTAATATCCTCACCCATAATAATCAACATCAATTTCCTTAATATCCTCACCCATAAAAATCAACATCAATATCCTTAATATCCTCACCCATAAAAATCAACATCAATATCCTTAATATCCTCACCCATAAAAATCAACATCAATTTCCTTAATATCCTCACCCATAAAAATCAACATCAATATCCTTAATATCCTCACCCCCAAAAATCAACATCAATCTCCTTAATATCCTCACCCATAAAAATCAACATCAATCTCCTTAATATCCTCACCCATAAAAATCAACATCAATCTCTTAATATCCTCACCCCCAAAAATCAACATCAATCTCCTTAATATCCTCACCCATAAAAATCAACATCAATCTCCTTAATATCCTCACCCCCAAAAATCAACATCAATCTCCTTAATATCCTCACCCATAAAAATCAACATCAATCTCCTTAATATCCTCACCCCCAAAAATCAACATCAATCTCCTTAATATCCTCACCCATAAAAATCAACATCAATCTCCTTAATATCCTCACCCATAAAAATCAACATCAATCTCCTTAATATCCTCACCCCCAAAAATCAACATCAATCTCCTTAATATCCTCACCCATAAAAATCAACATCAATTTCCTTAATATCCTCACCCATAAAAATCAACATCAATCTCCTTAATATCCTCACCCCCAAAAATCAACATCAATCTCCTTAATATCCTCACCCATAAAAAATCAACATCAATCTCCTTAATATCCTCACCCCCAAAAATCAACATCAATCTCCTTAATATCCTCACCCATAAAAATCAACATCAATTTCCTTAATATCCTCACCCCCAAAAATCAACATCAATCTCCTTAATATCCTCACCCATAAAAATCAACATCAATTTCCTTAATATCCTCACCCATAAAAATCAACATCAATCTCCTTAATATCCTCACCCATAAAAATCAACATCAATCTCCTTAATATCCTCACCCATAAAAATCAACATCAATTTCCTTAATATCCTCACCCATAAAAATCAACATCAATCTCCTTAATATCCTCACCCATAAAAATCAACATCAATTTCCTTAATATCCTCACCCATAAAAATCAACATCAATCTCCTTAATATCCTCACCCCCAAAAATCAACATCAATCTCCTTAATATCCTCACCCATAAAATTGAACATCAATCTCCTTAATATCCTCACCCCCAAAAATCAACATCAATCTCCTTAATATCCTCACCCCCAAAATCAACATCAATCTCCTTAATATCCTCACCCATAAAAATCAACATCAATCTCCTTAATATCCTCACCCATAAAAATCAACATCAATCTCCTTAATATCCTCACCCCCAAAAATCAACATCAATTTCCTTAATATCCTCACCCATAAAAATCTACATCAATCTCCTTAATATCCCCACCCATAAAAATCAACATCAATCTCCTTAATATCCTCACCCATAAAAATCTGCATCAATCTCCTTAATATCCTCACCCCCAAAAATCAACATCAATTTCCTTAATATCCTCACCCATAAAAATCAACATCAATCTCCTTAATATCCTCACCCCAAAAATCAACATCAATCTCCTTAATATCCTCACCCCCAAAAATCAACATCAATCTCCTTAATATCCTCACCCCCAAAAATCAACATCAATCTCCTTAATATCCTCACCCCCAAAAATCAACATCAATCTCCTTAATATCCTCACCCATAAAAATCAACATCAATCTCCTTAATATCCTCACTCCCAAAAATCAACATCAATCTCCTTAATATCCTCACCCATAAAAATCAACATCAATCTCCTTAATATCCTCACCCCCAAAAATCAACATCAATCTCCTTAATATCCTCACCCATAAAAATCAACATCAATCTCCTTAATATCCTCAACCCCAAAAATCAACATCAATCTCCAATATCCTCACCCATAAAAATCAACATCAATCTCCTTAATATCCTCACCCCCAAAAATCAACATCAATCTCCTTAATATCCTCACCCCCAAAAATCAACATCAATTTCCTTAATATCCTCACCCATAAAAATCAACATCAATCTCCTTAATATCCTCACCCATAAAAATCAACATCAATCTCCTTAATATCCTCAACCCCAAAAATCAACATCAATCTCCTTAATATCCTCACCCCCAAAAATCAACATCAATCTCCTTAATATCCTCACCCATAAAAATCAACATCAATCTCCTTAATATCCTCAACCCCAAAAATCAACATCAATCTCCTTAATATCCTGACCCATAAAAATCAACATCAATCTCCTTAATATCCTCACCCCCAAAAATCAACATCAATCTCCTTAATATCCTCACCCCCAAAAATCTGCATCAATCTCCTTAATATCCTCACCCATAAAAATCAACATCAATCTCCTTAATATCCTCACCCATAAAAATCAACATCAATCTCCTTAATATCCTCACCCCCAAAAATCAACATCAATCTCCTTAATATCCTCACCCATAAAAATCAACATCAATCTCCTTAATATCCTCACCCATAAAAATCAACATCAATCTCCTTAATATCCTCACCCATAAAAATCAACATCAATCTCCTTAATATCCTCACCCCCAAAAATCAACATCAATCTCCTTAATATCCTCACCCCCAAAAATCAACATCAATCTCCTTAATATCCTCACTCATAAAAATCAACATCAATCTCCTTAATATCCTCACCCATAAAAATCAACATCAATCTCCTTAATATCCTCACCCCAAAAATCAACATCAATCTCCTTAATATCCTCACCCATAAAAATCTGCATCAATCTCCTTAATATCCTCACCCATAAAAATCAACATCAATCTCCTTAATATTCTCACCCCCAAAAATCAACATCAATCTCCTTAATATCCTCACCCATAAAAATCAACATCAATCTCCTTAATATCCTCACCCCCAAAAATCAACATCAATCTCCTTAATATTCTCACCCCCAAAAATCAACATCAATCTCCTTAATATCCTCACCCATAAAAATCAACATCAATCTCCTGAATATCCTCACCCATAAAAATCAACATCAATCTCCTTAATATCCTCACCCCCAAAAATCAACATCAATCTCCTTAATATCCTCACCCCCAAAAATCAACATCAATTTCCTTAATATCCTCACCCATAAAAATCAACATCAATCTCCTTAATATCCTCACCCATAAAATCAACATCAATCTCCTTAATATCCTCACCCATAAAATCAACATCAATCTCCTTAATATCCTCACCCATAAAAATCAACATCAATCTCTTTAATATCCTCACCCCCAAAAATCAACATCAATCTCCTTAATATCCTCACCCCCAAAAATCAACATCAATCTCCTTAATATCCTCACCCATAAAAATCAACATCAATCTCCTTAATATCCTCACCCCCAAAAATCAACATCAATCTCCTTAATATCCTCACCCCCAAAAATCAACATCAATCTCCTTAATATCCTCACCCATAAAAATCAACATCAATCTCCTTAATATCCTCACCCCCAAAAATCAACATCAATCTCCTTAATATCCTCACCCCCAAAAATCAACATCAATCTCCTTAATATCCTCACCCATAAAAATCAACATCAATCTCCTTAATATCCTCACCCCCAAAATCAACATCAATCTCCTTAATATCCTCACCCCCAAAAATCAACATCAATCTCCTTAATATCCTCACTCCCAAAATCAACATCAATCTCCTTAATATCCTCACCCCCAAAAATCAACATCAATCTCCTTAAA
>NW_027140128.1:2930000-2951629 GCF_036365525.1 Heterodontus francisci | reverse complement strand
TCACTACCCTCCCCAACTACCCTCCCACACTACCCTCCACCACTACCCTACACCTCCCCCACTACCCTCCTCGAGTCCCCTTCTTCACTGCCCTGTCCATTCGCCTCCTTTCCCCACAACACTCCCCTCTCCCCTCCCCCACCACCCTCTGCACACTCACTTGCGTCTCCCAATTCCCTCCCCCTCCCCAATCACCTACTCACCCTCCCCTGCCCCACTCCACTTCCCGTCCCACATCCCCCTCCCCCACTCGCCTCCCCCACTCCACCACTTTCCTCCTTCACTCCCATCCGCCACTAGACTCCCCACTCCTCTCCCCTCCCCTACACCCCTTCACTCACAACCCTCTCCCGTTCCCATACCCTCTCCCTCCCCACAACCCTCCCTCTGCCCCACTCACCCTCCCCCACTCCCCTAACGCTCCTCCCCGTTCCCTGCACCCCTTCCCACTGCCCTCCCTTATTCCCTTCCTGCTCCCCCTCTACCACTCCCAGCCCCCTGCCCGCCCTTCCCCCTCCTTCCCCACTCTATTCCCCCACTCCCTTCCATCTCCCCTTCACCCTTTCGCCCTACCCCCGCCCCAATACCCTCCACAACACCCACCCCCTAATTCTCATCGGCCTCCCCCACTCCTCTCCACCATTCCCATCTTTCACTACCCTTCCCACTACCCTCACCCACAACCCTCCACCACTACCCTCCAACACTACCCTATACCTCCCCCACTACCCTCTGCGAGTCCCCTTCTCCACTGCCCTGTCCACTCCACTCCTTTCCCCACTCCACTCCCGTCCCCTCCTCCTCCCCACCACACTCTGCACACTCACTCCCATCTCCCACTCCACCTCCCCCTCCCCCTCCCTCCCCCTCTTCATTCCCCTACACCTCCCCCTCCCTCTCCCTCTTCATTCCCCTCCAGCTTCCCCTCCCTCCCCCTCTTCATTCCCCTCCCCACCCCCTCCCACCCCCTCTTCATTCCCCTCCACCTCTCCCTCCCTCCCCCTCTTCATTTCCCTCCACCTGCCCCTCCCTCCCCCTCTTCATTCCCCCCCGCCACTCCCTCCCCCTCTTCATTCCCATCCTCCTCCCCCTCCCTCCCCATCTTCATTGCCCTCGACAAACCTCTCCCTCGCCCTATTCATTCCCCTCCACCTCCCCCTCCCTCCCACTCTTCATTCCCTTCCACCTCCCCCTCCCTCCCTCACTTCATTCCCCTCCACCTCCCCCTCCCTCCCCCTCTTCATTCCCATCTACCTCCCCCACCCTCCTCCTCTTCATTCCCCTCCACCACCCCCTCCCTCCCCCTCGTCATTCCCTTCCACCACCCCCTCCCTCCCCCTCTTCATTCCCCTCCACCAATCCCTCCCTCCCCCACTTCATTCCCCTCCACCACCCCCTCCCTCCCCCTCTTCATTCTCCTCCATCACCCCCTCCCTCCCCCTCTTCTTTCTCCTCCACCACCCACTCCCTCCCCCTCTTCATTCCCATCCACCACCCCCTCCCTCCCCCTCTTCATTCCACTCCACCTCCCCCTCCGTCCATTACCCTCCACCAACCCCTCCCTCCCACTCTTCATTCCCCTCCACCACCCCCTCTTAATCCCCTCCACCTCCCTCCCCCTCTTCTTTCCCCTCCACGAACCCCTCCCTCCTCCTCTTCATTCCCCTCCACATCCCCCTCCCTCCTCCTCTTCATTCCCCTCCACCACCCCCTCCCTCCCCCTCTTCATTCCCCTCCACCTCCCCCTCCCTCCCCTCTTCATTCCCCTCCACCTCCTCCTCCCTCCCCCTCTTCATTCTCCTCCACCACCCCCTCCCTCCCCCTCTTCATTCTCCTCCACCTCCTCCTCCCTCCCCCTCTTCATTCTCCTCCACCAACCCCTCCCTCCCCCTCTTCTTTCTCCTCCACCTCCCCCTCCCTCCCCCTCTTCATTCCCCTCCACCTCCCCCTCCCTCCCCCTCTTCATTCTCCTCCTCCTCCCCCTCCCTCGCCCTCTTCATTCTCCTCCACCTCCCCCTCACTCCCCCTCGTCATTCCCCTCCACCTCTACCTCCCTCCCCCTCCTCATTCCCCTCCACCTCCCACTCCCGCCCACTCTTCTTTCCCCTGCCCTCTCCCCCACTCCCTTCCCCCACTCCCTTCCACTCTCCCCTCCGCCCATCTCACACTCTCTCCTTCTACCACACTCCTCCTCCCACTCTCCCCCTCCCTTCTGACCATTTCCCTCCCCCACTCCCCTCTCCAACTCCCCTCCCCCACTCTCTGCCACACTCCCCCTCCCCATTCCCCACTCCCCTCCCCAACCTCCTTCCACACTACCCTCTCCCTCCCCCTCACACACCCCTCCCCCTCCCACTCCTTTCCCACTCACCATTGCACACCCTCCCCTTCCCCTTCCTATTTCCCCACTCCCATCCTCCACCCCACTTCCGCATTCCCCACTCACCTCCCCTCTCATTCTGCCATTCCCCTCAATGCACCCCTCCCCCACTCGTCTCCGGTCCCCACTCCCCTTTCCCCTCCCACATCCCACTCCCCTCCCTCACTCCTATCGTCCACTCCAGTCCTCCTCTTCTCACTTCGCTCTCCTACATCCCCTGTCCGCACCCTCTCCCCCTCACACCTGGTTTCCCTCCAAACTCCCCTCCCCCTCACATCCCCCACTTCCCTTCACTCCCACACTCCCTCTCACCCACACCCATCCGCCACTCCCCTCCAACTGCCCTACCCTCAAATGCCCCTCCCCCACTACCTTCGCCCACTACCCTCCGCCACTACCCACGCCACTCGGTCAACTCCCCTCCCCAACTCCCCTCTCTCCCGTCCCTCTTCCCCAACTCCCCTACCCCACTCCCCACTCCTCCACCTCCCCTCCCAACTCCTCTGCCAACTCACCTTCACCCCCGCCCCTCCCCCACTCCCCTCGCCCATACCCCTGCCCCTCTACCTCCCCCCAGCACCCTGCACTCAATCCCCTCCCTCACTACCCTCCCATCCCCACCTCACCCCCACTCCCCTGCCCCAAAGACCTACCCACTCCCCGCTCTCCTGTCCCCCTCCCCCACTCCCCTCCCTCTCCTCCCCCACTGCACTTCCTCCCCTCTCGCACTTCTCTCCCTCCCCTACCATTACCCCACTCCACTCCCAAACACCCCTCCCCTACTCCCCTCCCCTCCACCCCACACCACTCCCCACTCTCATCCTCCACTACCGTCCCCCATTCCCCTCCCCCTCCCCTCCCACTCTGCCCTCCCCAACTCTCCCCACACTCCCCTACCCCACTCCCGTCCCGCACTCACCCTCACCCTAACCCACTCCCGTTGCCCTGCACCCTCATTCCACCTCTCCCTCCCCCACATCCCTGCCCCTCCCCCACACCCCTGCCCCTCCCCCACATGCCTCACAAACCCCTCCCCTCCACTCCCCTCCCAGTCCGAATTGCAAATCCCCTCCTCCATTTCCCTAACTACCCTCTGCCCACTCCACTCCCCTCACTCCCCAACCCCTCCTCTCACTCCTGTCCCCAAACCCCTCCCCCCACTCCCCTCGCCCACCCCTCCCCCACTACTCCCGCACTCCTCCCCCACTCCTCCCACTCCCAACTCCAAATCCCCTCACCCACTCTGCTAACTCCGCGCCGCACTCCCCTAACTTCCCTCTGCCCACTCCATTCCCCATCTCCCCTCCCTCCCCAACCCCTCCCCTCACTCCTGTCCTCAATCCCCTCCCCCACTCCCCTCCCCCACTCCGCCCGCACTCCCCTCCCCCACTCCTCCCTACTGCCCTCCCCACTCACCTTCCTCAAACCGCTCGTCCAGCTTCTCCCCTCCCCCAAGACCTCCCCTCCCCCATTCCTCTCCCCCACTTACCTACCCCACTCCCCACTCCCCTCACCTTCCCTCCCCACTCTCACACTCACTTCCCCCACGCCCCTCCTCCACTGCCCTTGTACATTCCCCTCCTCAGTCCACTGCCATCCGCACTCACCCTCTCCAACACCGCTGCCCCACTCTCTTCCCCCTCCTTACCCCAATTTCCTATCCCACCCACTCCATTCACACACTCCCTAACCCGTCCCCTCCCCTCCCCATTCCTCTCCCCCATCCACTCCCCACCCCTCCTTTCGCCACTCCTCTCCCCCACTCCTTTCCCCCACCCCTATCCACCACTCCCCTCCCCCACTTCCCTCCCCACTCGTCTCCCATCCCTCAATCCCCTCCCCCACTTTCCTCCTCCACACCCGCTGCCGCCATTGCCCTCCCCTCCGCGACTCCCTTCACCTCACACGTATCCCTCTCCTCACAGCCCCCTACTCCACTCCACGTCCTCTCCCAAATATCCCACCGCCCTTCCCTCCCCCACCCCTTCCCAACTCCCCTCCTTTCCCCTGCCCCACCTCACACACTCACTCCAATTTCCCCACCCGCCTTCCCCCACTCCCCTTTCCAAGTCCCTCCCTAACTCCCACTTCTCTCACCCAGTCCCCTCTCCCATTCCCCTCCCCAGCCCCTCCCCTCACCCACTCCTCTCCCACACTCCCCTCCAGCAGAACCCTCCCCACCCCAATCCACTCCCACTCCCCTCCCCACCCCGAACTCCCCTCCTCTTCCCCACTCCATTCCCCCACTCCCTTCCCTCTCCGACCCCTAGCCTCACTCCTCTCCCCACACCCTTCCCTCACTCCCCTCCCTCCCCAACCCTTACCCCCCCCAACCCCTCCCTCACTCCCCTCCCCAACTCCCCTCCCCAACACACCTCTCCCACTCCCCTCCCCCACTCTTCTGCCAGTCTCACCAGTCCTCCCACACTCTGCCACACTCCCTACCCCCATCCCCTCCCACACTCCCCTCCCCACCCTCCTCTCCCGCCCAACCCACCAAACCCGCCCCCCACTCCCCTCCCCTTCTCCCCTCCCCAATTCCCTCCCCTAACCCCCAACTCTCCCCTCCCCCACTCCTCTCCATCACTCCCATCTTTGCTCTCTCACTCCCCTCCGATTATCCTTCCCACATCTCCCTCCCCCACTCCCCTGCCACGTCCCCCACTCCCTCACTCTCATCCTCCACTCCACTCCCCACTCCCCTCTTCCAATCCCGCTCACCCTCCCCCAATCCCACTCCCCTCCCCCAATCCCACTCACCCTCCCCCAATCCCACTCCCCTCCCCCAATCCCACTCACCCTCCCCCAATCTCACTCACCCTCCCCCAATCCCATTCACCCTCCACCAATCCTACTCACCCTCCCCCAATCCCACTCACCCTCTCCCACTCCACTCCCCACTCCCCTCCCCCACTTCCCTCCCTCACCCCCTTCCACACCTATCTCACCACTTCCCTCTCTTCCCCACGCCCCTCATGACTCCCCTCCCCTTTCCACTTCTCCAATTCACACATCCACTCCCCTAATCCTCCTCACACACCTCCACCTCCCCACTCCCATTCCTCTCTCCACTCTCCTCCCCCACTCCTCAGTCCCTCAGCCCCCTCCCCCACTCCCCTCCCTATTCCCTCCCCCACCCCCATTCCGTTTCCCCTCTCCTCCCCAACACCCCATCACCTATCCCCTCCCCTCTCCTCCCCAACAACCCACCTACTTCCCCCTCTCCTCTCCTCCCCAACACCCCCTCCCCCTCAACTCCCCTCCCCGACTCCCCTCTCCGCTCCCCTCCCCCTCCCCCACTACCCTCCCCCATTCCCTTCCCCTCCCCCTCCCCCACTCCCCACCACCACGCCCTTCCCCCTTCCCATGCCCACTCTATTCCCCCACTCCCTTCCCTCTCCCCTTCCCCTTCCCCCTTCCCTCTTCCCCCTCCCCAATCCCCTCCACAACACCCACCCCCTACTTCTCATCGGCCTCCCCCACTCCCCTCCGCCACTCCCATCTTTCACTACCCTCTCCAACTACCCTCCCCCACGACCCTACACCTCCCCCACTACCCTCCTCGAGTCCCCTTCTCCACTGCCCTGTCCACTCGCCTCCCCTCCATACTCCACTCCCGTCTCCCCTCCCCACCACACTCTGCACACTTACTTGCGTCTCCCACTTCCCTCCCCCTCCCCACTCACCTACTCACCCTCCCTGCCCCACTCCCCTTCCCGTCCCACATCCCCCTCCCCCACTCGCCTCCCCCACTCCCTTCCCCCACTCCCCTTTCCCCTCCATCTCCCCCACTCCAAGCCCCCATTCCCCACCCCCTCCCCCACTCCACCACTTTCCTCCCTCACTCCCATCCGCCACCACACTCCCCACTCCTCTCCCCTCACCTACACCCCTTCACTCACCACCCTCTCCCCCTTGCATACCCTCTCTCTCACCCTCACATCCCCTCTCCCTCCCCACAACCCTCTCTCTGCCCCACTCACCCTCCCCCACTCCCCTAATTCCCCTCCCCGTTCCCTACACCCCACCCCACTGCCCTACCTTGTGCCCTTCCTGCTCTCCCTCTACCGCTCCCATCCCCCTCCCCCACTACCCTCCCCCATTCCCTTCCCCTCCCCCTCCCCCACTGCCCACCACCACGCCCTTCCCCCTCCCCATGCCCACTCTATTCCCCCACTCCCTTCCCTCTCCCCTTCCCCTTCCCCCTTTCCTCTTCCCCCTCCCCAATCCCCTCCACAACACCCACCCCCTACTTCTCATCGGCCTCCCCCACTCCCCTCCGCCACTCCCTTCTTTCACTACCCTCTCCTACTACCCTCCCCCACTACCCTACACCTCCCCCACTACCCTCCTCGAGTCCCCTTCTCCACTGCCCTGTCCACTCGCCTCCTTTCCATACTCCACTCCCGTTTCCCCTCCCCACCACACTCTGCACACTCACTTGCGTCTCCCACTTCCCTCCCCCTCCCCACTCACCTACTCACCCTCCCCTGCCCCACTCCCCTTCCCGTCCCACATCCCCCTCCCCCACTCGCCTCCCCACTCCCTTCCCCCACTCCCCTTTCCCCTCCATCTCCCCCACTCCAAGCCCCCATTCCCCACCCCCTCCCCCACTCCACCACTTTCCTCCCTCACTCCCATCCGCCAGCACACTCCCCACTCTTCTCCCCTCACCTACACCCCTTCACTCACCACCCTCTCCCCCTCACATACCCTCTCTCTCACCCTCACATCCCCTCTCCCTCCATACAACCCTCTCTCTGCCCCACTCACCCTCCCCCACTCCCCTAACTCCCCTCCCCGTTCCCTACACCCCACCCCACTGCCCTCCCTTATTCCCTTCCTGCTCTCCCTCTACCACTCCCATCCCCCTCCCCGCCCTTCCCCCTCCCTCCCCACTCTATTCCCCCACTCCCTTTCATCTCCCCTTCCCCCTTCCGCCCTACCCCCTCCCCAATCCCTTCCACAACACCCACCCCCTACTTCTCATCGGCCTCCCCCACTCATCTCCGCCATTCCCATCTTTCACTACCCTCCCCCACTACCCTCACCCACTACCCTCCACCATTACCCTACACCTCCGCGAGTCCCCTTCTCCAGTGCCCTGTCCACTCCCCTCCTCCTCCCCACCACTCTCTGCACACTCACTCCCATCTACCACTTCCCTACCCCTCCCCACTCCCCCTCTCCCCTTTTCCCTTTCCCCTGCATCACTTCCCTTGCCTTCCCACATCCCCCTCCTCCACTCGCCTCCCCCACTCCCTCCCCCACTCCACTACTCTCCTGCCTCACTCCCATCCGCCACTCCACTCATAACTCCTCTCTCCCCTCCCCTACACCCCTTCATTCACCACCCTCTCCCCTTCACATTCCCTCTCCCTCCCCACAACCCTCCCCCTGCCCCACTCACTATCCCTCACTCCCCTAACTCTGCACCCCCACTCCCCTAACTCCCCTCCCTGTTCCCTTCACCCCACCCCACTGCCCTCCCTTATTCCCTTCCTGCATCCCCTCTCCCACTCCCATCCCCCTCCCTGCCCTTCCCCGTCCCCTTCCCCACTCTATTCCCCCACTCCCTTCCCTCTCCCCTTCTCCCCCTCCCCAATCCCCTCCCCCACTCACCTACCCTACTCCTCATTGGCTTACCCCATTCCCCTCCGCCACTCTCCTCCCCCACGACCATCCACCTACCCCGTTACCCTCCACGAGTCCCCTTCCCCACATCCCTACTCCACTGCCCTCCCAACACCCCTGCTTTCCCCACTCCCCTCTCCCCTCCTCTCCCCAACTCCGCACACTCACTCCCATTTCCCACTCCACTCTCACTGCCACCTCGCCCATTCCTCTCCCTGCTCCCCTCCCCCTCCCCTGCCCAGTCCCCTCCCCCACTCCCCTCCCCAACCCCCTGCACTCCCCTCCCACACTCCCCCCTCTCCTCCCTCACTCGCATCCTCCATTCCAGTTCCCACTCCTCTCTCCCCTCTCCGATACCCCCCACTCACCACCCTCTCTTCCTCACTCTCCCTCTCCCTCCCCACTACCCTCCCCCAATCCCACTCACCCTCCCCCACTCTCCCTCCCCCGTGTTCCTTCTGCTCTGCCCTCCCCCTCCCCCACGCCCCATCCCCAATCCCTTCCCCCACACCTTTCCCCCAGTCCCTTCAACCCTCCCCTCCCCCTTCCCCCTCACGCAACACCCCCTTCTACACACCCCAGCACCTCCCCCACTCCTCTTCTGCCTCCCTTCCCCTACCCCCAACCTCCACCCCCCTCCCCCCACTCCCCTCCCCACTCCCCTCCCCCACTGCCCACCCCCATTCCATTCCCCACATCCTTCCCTCCTCCCCTCCCATCTCCCACTCCCCTTCCCCTCCCCCACTCCCCTCCCACACTTCCGTCCCCTATTACCCTCACCCACACCCCTCCCCCGAATGCCTCTTCTTCACTTCTTCATCGCTCCCCCTCCCCCTCCTTCACTCCGCATCACCACTCCCACACTCTCCTCCATCACTACCATCCTACACTCCACTCCCAACTCCACTTTCCGTACCCTACACTTCCCACTCACCTCCTTCTCCCCTCACACTCCTTCTCCTTCCCCACTCCCATCCCCGAATCCCACTGCCCCTCTCCCACTCACATCACCCTCCCCTCCCTCACTCCCTTCTCCACTTCTGCACACCCCTCCCCCCTCCCCTTCTCAACTCTCCTCCCGCAATCCCATCCTTCACTCCCCTCCCCACTCCCCTCCCCCACAACCCTCACCCACTCCGCTCACCCTTCCCCCACTCCTCACTCTCCACTCCCCTCCCCCACTCGCCTATCTGCCTCGCCCACTCCGTCTCCCCCACTTCCCTCCACTACTCCCCCTCCCTCACTCCCCTCCCCACTCCCCTCCTCACCACCCTCCCCCACGCCTCTCCCACAATCCGCTCACCCCTACCCCACTCCTCACTCACCAATTCCCTCCCCAACTCCGCACTCCTCACTCCCCTCCCTCACTCCCCTCCCTAACACCTCTCCCCCTCTCCCTCCCCACTCCCCTCCCGCACACCACGCTCCCCTCCCCCACTCCCCACCCCTCACTCCCCACTCCTCACTCCTCACTCTCCATTCCCCTCACCTCCCCCTCCACTCCCCCACTCCCAACAACCCTCCCCCACTACCCTCCCTAACTCCTCTCCCCCACACCTCTCCCCCACTCCCCTCCCCCACTCCCCCTCCCCGACTCAGCCCTGACCCTCTATCACTGCCCTCCCCCACACCCCACTCCGCACTCCTCACTCCCTACTCCACTCCACACTCCCCCTTCCACTCCGCCACTCCCCCACTCCCCACTCTCCCACTCCACTCCTCACTCCCCACCCACTCCTCACTCACCACTCCACTCCCCCACTCCTCACTCCTCTCCCCCACTCCCCTCCCCCACTAACCACTCCTCTCCCCAACTACCCACTCCCCAATCCCCTCCCCCACTCCTCACCCCACACCCCCACTCCTCACTTCAATCCCATAAACCCCACTCCCCTCCCACCAACCCCACTCCCCTCACCCACTCCCCACTCCCCTCACCCACTCCCCGCTCCCCTCCCCCACTCCCCACTCCCCTACCCCTCACCCGACTCCTCACTCCCCACTCCCCTCTCCCACACCCGACTCATCACTCCCCACTCCACTCCCCCACTCCCCCACTCCCCACTTCTCACTCCCTACTCAACTCCACACTCCCCCACTCCCCTCCCCCACTCCCCTCCCCCACTCCCCACTCTCCCACTCCCCACTCCTCACTCCCCTCTCCACTCCTCACTCCCCGACTCCTCACTCCCCACTCCCCCACTCACCTCTATCCCACACTCCACTCCTCACTCCACACTCCCCCACTCCCCTCCCCCACTAACAACTTCCCCACTCCCCACTCCTCACTCACCACTCCCCCACTCACCTCTACCCCACTCCCCACTCCTCACTCATCACTCCCCTCCCCCACTCCCCTCCCCCACTCCCCTCCCCCACTTACCACTCCCCTCCCCAACTACCAACTCCCCAATCCATCCCCCACTCCTCACTCCCCTCCCCCACTCCTCACTCCAATCCCATAAACCCCACTCCCCTCCCACCAACCCCACTCCCCTCCCCCACACCCCACTCCTCACGCCCCTCTCAACTCGCCCACTCCCCACTACCCACTTCTCAATCCACTCCCCCGCTCCCCACTTCCCATTCCCCACTCACCTCCACACTCCCCCACTCCCCTCCCCCACTCCCCTTCCCCACTCCCCACTCTCCCACTCCCCACTCCTCACTCCCCACTCCACTCCTCACTCTCCCACTCCCCACTCCTCACTCCCCGCTCCAGTCCCCCACTCCTCGCTACCCACTTCTCACTCCTCTCCGCCATTCCCCACTTGTCACTCCCCACTCAACTCCCCACTCCCCACTCCCCCTCCACATTCCCCACTCCACTCCTCACTCACCCACTCGCCACTCCTCACTCCCCACACCTCTCCGCACTCCCCCACTGCCCACTACTCACTCCCCACAACACTCCCCACCACCCCACTGCCCACTCCTCACTCCCAACTCCACACCCAACTCCACACTCCCCTCCCTACTCCTCATTCACGTCACCCACTCTTCACTCCCCTTCCCCACTCCCCACTCCACTATCCCCTCCCCGACTCCTCACTCCCCTCCCTCACTCCACACTCCCATCCCGCAAACCCCACTCCCCTCCCCCACTCCTGTCCCCACCCCCTCCCTCACTCCCGACTCCACTCCCCCACTCCCCACTCCCCCTTCCCTCCCCCAGTCCTCACTCCACTCCCCCCTCCCCCACTCTCCACTCCCGACTCAATTCCCCCACTACCCACTCCGCTATCCCACTCTACGCTCCCGTCCCCCACTCCCCTCTCCCACTCTACACTCCTGTCCCCACTCCCCTCTCCCCACTCACCACTCCTCTCCCCCACTTCCCTCCCCCACTTCCACCCCTCTCCTCTTGCCCTCCTTCCCTCTCCCCACAACCACACCCACACCCAATCCTTTCCCCACTCTCACTCCTGCGCTCCCAACTCACCTCCCCACAAACCCACCCCCACTCCCCCTCCTCACTCCCCTCCCAACTCACCTCCCCATTCCCCAACCCCACTCCTCCTCCTCACTCCCCTCCCGCACTCTCCACGCCCCTTACCACTCCCCCACCCACACTCCCTTCCTCACTCCCCTCCTAACTCACCTCCCCACTACCCCACCCCCACTCCTCCTCCTCACTCCCCTCCCGCACCCTCCACGCCTCTCCCCCACTCCCCCACCCCCACTCCCCCTCCTCACTCCCCTCCCGCACTCCCCACTCCCTTCCCCCACTCCCTTCCCCCACACCACTCCCCCACTCCACTTTTCACCTCTGCCCTCCTCCACTCCCCTCCCCTCCCCCAATCCTCTCCCCCACTCCCCACTCACCTCCTCCAATCCCCCCCTGCACGCCTCCACTCACCGACAACACACTCCAACTCCCCTCCCCAACTCTCCATTCCCCACCCCCTCACTCCCCACTCCCCTCCTCTACTTCCCCCCTGCACGCCTCCACTCCCAACTCACCTCCCGCATGCCCCACACCCCTCCCCCAAAGCCCTCCCACTCCCCCTCTCTCCTCCCACTCTACACCTCTCCCCTCCCCTCCCTCATTCGCCTCCTCTTCCCTCCCCTCCCCCACTCCCCACTCCTGACTCAATTCCCCCACTTCCCACTCTCCACTCCGGGACACCCCTCCCCCACTCCTTTCACCATTCCACTTCCCACTCCCCTATCCCTCACACCTCCTCCACTCACCTCGACCTCTCCCCTCCACTCCCCTCCCCTCTCCCCTCCCCCACTCCACTTCCCACTCCCCTATTCCTCACCCGTCCCCCACTCCCCTCGCCTCTCTTCTCCTCTCCCCTCTCGACTCCTCTTCAAACTTCGCACCCCCACTCTCCTCCCCCTCTCCCATCTTCTCCCATCCCCCACTTCCCTCCCCAACTCCCCTCTCTCCACTTCTCACTCCAACTCCCCTTCGCCACAAGTCTGGATTGAATTGGCTCTTTCCTGGTGTTTGAGTGGGGCTCAGTACCACTCCAGCTGGTATTAATAGTTGTCTGGTTTGAATTGGCTCATTCCTGGTGAGTGAGTGGGGTTCAGTACCACTCCAGCTGGTATTAATAGAGGTCTGGATTGAATTGGCTCTTTCCTCGTGAGTGAGTGGGGCTCAGTACCACTCCAGCTGGTATTGATAGAGGCCTGGATTGAATTGGCTCTTTCCTCGTGAGTGAGTGGGGCTCAGTACCACTCCAGCTGGTATTAATAGAGGTCTGGATTGAATTGGCTCTTTCCTGGTGTGTGAGTGGGACTCAGTACCACTCCAGCTGGTATTGATAGAGGCCTGGATTGAATTGGCTCTTTCCTGGAGTGTGAGTGGGACTCGGTACCACTCCAGCTGGTATTAATTGAGGCCTGGATAGAATTGCCTCTTTCCTGGTGTGTGAGTGGGACTCAGTACCACTCCAGCTGGCATTAATAGAGGCCTGGATAGAATTGCCTCTTTCCTGGTGTGTGAGTGGGACTCAGTACCACTCCAGCTGGTGTTCATGGAGGTTTCGATTGAATTGGCTCTTTCCTGGTTTGTGAGTGGGACTCAGTACCACTCCTGTTGGTATTAATAGAAGCCTGGATTGAATTGGCTCTCTCCTGGTGTTTGAGTGGGACTCAGTGCCACTCCAGCTGGTATTAATAGAGGTCTGGATTGAATTGGCTCTTTCATGGTGTGTGAGTGGGACTCAGTACCATTCCAGCTGGTATTAATAGAGGCCTGGATTGAACTGGCTCTATCTGAGTTTGTGAATGGGACTCAGTACCACTCCAGCTAGTATTAATGGAGGCCTGGATTGAATTGGCTCTTTCCTGGTGTGTGAGTGGGACTCAGTACCACTCCAGCTGGTATTATTGGATGCCTGGATTGAATTGGCTCTTTCCTGGTGTGTGAGTGGGACTCAGTACCACTCCAGCTGGTATTATTGGATGCCTGGATTGAATTGGCTCTTTCCTGGTTCGTGAGTGGGGCTCAGTACCACTCCTGCTGGTATTGATATAAGCCTCGATAGAATTGGCTCTTTACTGGTGTGTGAGTGGGACTCAATACCACTCCTGCTGGTATTGATATAAGCCTCGATAGAATTGGCTCTCTCCTGGTGTGAGTGGGACTCAGTGCCACTCCAGCTGGTATTAATAGAGGCGTGTCTTGAATTGGCTCTTTCCTGGAGTTTGAGTGGGAGTTAATTCCACTGCAGCTGGTAGTAATAGAGGCCTGTAATGAACTGTCCCTTTCCTGCTGTGTTTGTGGGACTCAGTACCACTCCACCTGGTGTTAATAGAGGCCTGGATTGAATTGGCTCTTTCCTGTTGTGTGAGTGGGTCTCAGTCCCACTCCAGCTGGTATCAATGGCGGTCTGGCTTTAATTAGCTTTTTCCTGGTGTGTGAGTGGGGCTCAGTACCACTCCAGCTGGTATTAATAAAGGTTTGCATTGAATTGGCTCTTTCCTGGTGTGTCAGTGGGACTCAGTACCACTCCAGCTGGTGTTAATATAGGCTCGGTTTCAATTGGCTCTTTCCTGGTGTGTGGATGGGACTCAGTCCCTCTCCAGCTGGTATTAATAGAGACCTGGATTGAATTGGTTCTTTCCCGGCGTGTGAATGAGCCTCAGTACCACTCCAGCTGGTATTAATATAGGCTCAAATTCAATTGGCTCTTATCTGGTGTGTGAGTGGGGCTCAGTACCACTCCAGCTGGCATTATTAGAGGTCTGAATTGAATTGGCTGTTTCCTGGTGTGTGTGTGGGACTCAGTACCACTCCAGCTGGTTTTAACAAAGGCCACTTCGATCTGATGATCTGCACTGTTGTCTGTTTGATGTCACCTGCACCGCGGCCATTTTAAGCGACATGTGCTGCGGCCATTCTAAATGACGTGCTCTCTGGTCTGTTTGATGTCACCTTCACTGCGGCCATTTTACGTGACATGTTGTACGGCCATTTTAAATGATATGCACTGTGGTCTGTTTGATGTCACCGTCAGTGCGTCCATTTTAAATTTTATGCTCTGTGGTCTGATTGATGTCACCTTGACTGCAGCCATTTTACGTGACATGTGCTGCGGCCATTTTCAATGATATGCACTGTGGTCTGTTTGATGTCACCTCCACTGCGGCCATTTTACGTGACATGTGGTACGGCCATTTTAAATGATATGCACTGTGGTCTGTTTGATGTCACCGTCACTGTGGCCATTTTCAATGATATGCTCTGTGGTCTGTTTGATGTCACCTTCACTGCGGCCATTTCACGTGACATGTGCTGCGGCCATTTTAAATGATATGCTCTCTAATCTGTTTGAATTGAGAGTAATCCACGGGGATCATTTTCAATGTTTTCTGTCCAGGGCAGTGAATGTAACAAATTATAAATGAGAATAAAATCTCATAAAGGATAATAAATCAAAGACAATCATAAATATTATAAAGATTTACAAAGTGAGAGGAAGAATTATAAACAGTTTATAAAGGTTGTAAATGTCAGTAAATGTTTATAAATTATTCTAAAGAATTATCAATAATTATCAGGATTCTTTTAGTTTGAAAGGGATTATAAAAGAATCATAAAGATTCAGACCCCGCCCCCACTCCCGTCACCCTGGAAACAGACCCCGCCCCCAATCCCGTCACCCTGGAAACAGACCCCGCCCCCACTCCCGTCACCCTGGAAACAGACCCCGCCCCCACTCCATCACCCTGGAAACAGACCCCGCCCCCACTCCCGTCACCTTGGTAACAGACCCCGCCCCTACTCCCGTCACCCTGGAAAAAGACCCCGCCCCCACTCCGTCACCCTGGAAACAGACCCCGCCCCCACTCCCGTCACCCTGGAAACAGACACCGCCCCCACTCCCGTCACCCTGGAAACAGACCCCGCCCCCACTCCCGTCACCTTGGTCACAGACCCCGCCCCCACTCCCGTCACCATGGAAACAGACCCCGCCCCCACTCCCGTCACCTTGGTCACAGACCCCGCCCCCACTCCCGTCACCCTGAAAACAGACCCCGCCCCCACTCCCGTCACCCTGGAAACAGACCCCCCCCCACTCCCGTCACCTTGGTCACAGACCCCGCCCCCCACTCCCATCACCATGGAAACAGACCCCCGCCCCCAATCCCGTCACTCTGGAAACAGACCCCGCCCCCACTCCCGTCACCCTGAAAACATACCCCGCCCCCACTCCCGTCACCTTGGTCACAGACCCCGCCCCTACTCCCGTCACCATGGAAACAGAACCCCGCCCCCACTCCCGTCACTCTGGAAACAGACCCCGCCCCCACTCCCGTCACCCTGGAAACAGACCCCGCCCCCAATCCCGTCACCTTGGAAACAGACCCCGCCCCAATCCCGTCACCTTGGAAACAGACCCCGCCCCTACTCCCGTCACCCGGGAAACAGACCCCGCCCCCGCTCCCGTCTCTCTGGAAACAGACCCCGCCCCCACTCCGTCACTATGGAAACAGACCCCGCCCCCACTCCCGTCACCCTGGTAACAGACTCCGCCCATCCCGTCACCTTGGAAGTTGACCCCGCCCCCTGACACCGTCACCCTGGAAACAGACCCCGCCCCCACTCATCCGTCACCCTGGAAACAGACTGCGCTCCAACTCTCGTCACCCTGGAAACAGGCCCCGCCTCCACTCCACTCCCCCGCTCTGTCCCCATGCTGACAGGCCCCGCCCCCGCTCTGTCTCCATGCTGACAGGCCGCGCCCCCGCTCTGTCTCCATGGTGACAGGACCCTCCCCCGCTCTGTCACCCTGGAAACAGACCCCGCACCCACTCCCGTCACCCTGGAAACAGACCCCGCCCCCACTCCCGTCACCCTGGAAACAGACCCCGCCCCCACACCCGTCGCCCTGGAAACAGACCCCGCCCCCAGCCCTTCACCCTGGAAACAGACCCCGCACCCACTCCGTCACCCTGGAAACAGACCCCGCCCCCACTCCCGTCACCTTGGTAACAGACCCAGCCCCCGCTCCCGTCACCCTGGAAACAGACCCCGCCCACACTCCCGTCACCCTGGAAACAGACCCCGCCCCCACTCCCGTCACCCTGGAAACAGACCCCGCCCCCACTCCCGTCACCCTGGAAACAGACCCCGCCCCCACTCCCGTCACACTGGAAACAGACCCCGCCCCCACTCCCGTCACCATGGAAACAGACCCCGCCCCCACTCCCGTCACCTTGGTCACAGACCCCGCCCCCACTCCCGTCACCCTGAAAACAGACCCCGCCCCCACTCAGTCACCCTGGAAACAGACCCCGCCCCCACTCCCGTCACCTTGGTCACAGACCCCGCCCCCACTCCCGTCACCCTGAAAACAGACTCCGCCCCCACTCCCGTCACCCTGAAAACAGACCCCGCCCCCACTCCCGTCACCCTGGAAACAGACCCCGCCCCCACTCCCGTCACCCTGGAAACATACCCCGCCCCCACTCCCATCACCTTGGTCACAGACCCCGCCCCCACTCCGTCATCATGGAAACAGACCCCGCCCCCACTCCCGTCACCCTGAAAACAGACCCCGCCCCCTTTCCCGTCACCATGGAAACAGACCCCGCCCTCTCTCCGTCACCCTGGAAACAGACTCCGCCCCCACTCCCGTCACCTTGGAAACAGACCCCGCCCCTACTCCCGTCACCCGGGAAACAGACCCCGCCCCCGCTCCCGTCTCTCTGGAAACAGACCCCGCCCCCACTCCGTCACTATGGAAACAGACCCCGCCCCCACTCCCGTCACCCTGGTAACAGTCTCCGCCCACCCCGTCACCTTGGAAGTTGACCCCGCCCCCTTGGAAGTTGACCCCGCCCCCTGACACCGTCACCCTGGAAACAGACCCCTCCCCCACTCATCCGTCACCCTGGAAACAGATTGCGCTCCAACTCTCGTCACCCTGGAAACAGGCCCCGCCTCCACTCCCCTCCCCCGCTCTGTCCCCATGGTGACAGGCCCCGCCCCCGCTCTGTCTCCATGCTGACAGGCCCCGCCCCCGCTCTGTCTCCATGGTGACAGTCTCCTCCCCCGCTCTGTCTCCATGCTGACAGGCCCCGCCCCCGCTCTGTCTCCATGGTGACAGGACCCTCCCCCGCTCTGTCACCCTGGAAACAGACCCCGCCCCCACTCCCGTCACCCTGGAAACAGACCCCGCCCCCACTCCCGTCACCCTGGAAACAGACCCCGCCCCCACTCCCGTCACCCTGGAAACAGACCCCGCCCCCACTCCCGTCACCCTGGAAACAGACCCCGCCCCCACTCCGTCACCCTGGAAACAGACCCCGCCCCCACTCCCGTCACCTTAGTAACAGACCCCGCCCCCACTCCCGTCACCCTGGAAACAGACCCCGCCCCCACTCCCGTCACCCTGGAAACAGACCCCGCCCCCACTCCCCGTCACCCTGGAAACAGACCCCGTCCCCAAACCCCGTCACCCTGGTAACAGACTCCGCCCACCCCGTCACCTTGGAAGTTGACTCCGCCCCCTGACACCGTCACCCTGGAAACAGACCCCGCCCCCACTCCCCTCCCCCGCTCTGTCTCCATGGTGAGAGGCCCCTCCCCCGCTCTGTCTCCATGGTGACAGTCCCCTCCCCCGCTCTGTCTCCATGGTGACAGTCCCCTCCCCCGCTCTGTCTCCATGGTGACAGTCCCCTGCCCCGCTCTGTCTCCATGGTGACAGTCCCCTCCCCCGCTCTGTCTCCATGGTGACAGGCCCCTCCCCCGCTCTGTCTCCATGGTGAGAGACCCCTCCCCCGCTCTGTCTCCATGGTGACAGGCCCCTCCCCCGCTCTGCCTCCATGGTGACAGTCCCCTCCCCCGCTCTGTCTCCATGGTGACAGGCCCCTCCCCCGCTCTGTCTCCATGGTGACAGGCCCCTCCCCCGCTCTGTCTCCATGGTGACATTCCCCTCCCCCGCTCTGTCTCCATCTTGAGAGGCCCCTCCCCCGCTCTGTCTCCATGGTGAGAGGCCCCTCCCCAGGTCTGTCTCCATGGTGACAGGCCCCTCCCCCGCTCTGTCTCCATGGTGACAGTCCCCTCCCCCGCTCTGTCTCCATGGTGACAGTCCCCTCCCCCGCTCTGTTTCCATGGTGACAGTCCCCAACCCCGCTCTGTCTCCATGGTGACTGTCCCCTCCCCCGCTCTGTCTCCATGGTGACTGTCCCCTCCCCCGCTCTGTCTCCATGGTGACTGTCTCCTCCCCTGCTCTGTCTCCATGGTGACAGTCCCCTCCCCCGCTCTGTCTCCATGGTCAGTCCCCTCCCCCGCTCTGTCTCCATGGTGACCGGCCCCTCCCCCGCTCTGTTTCCATGGTGACAGTGTCCTCCCCCACTCTGTCTCCATGGTGACAGTCCCCTCCCCCGCTCTGTCTCCATGGTGACAGTCCCCTCCCCCACTCTGTCTCCATGGTGAGAGGCCCCTCCCCCGCTCTGTCTCCATGGTGAGAGGCCCCTCCCCCGCTCTGTCTCCATGGTGACAGTCCCCTCCCCCGCTCTGTCTCCATGGTTAGAGGCCCCTCCCCCGCTCTGTCTCCATGGTGACAGTCCCCTCCCCCGCTCTGTCTCCATGGTGACAGTCCCCTCCCCCGCTCTGTCTCCATGGTGACAGTCCCCTCTCCGCTCTGTCTCCATGGTGAGAGGCCCCTCCCCCGCTCTGTCTCCATGGTGACATTCCCCTCCCCCGCTCTGTCTCCATGGTGACAGTCCCCTCCCCCGCTCTGTCTCCATGGTGACAGTCCCCTCCCCCGCTCTGTCTCCATGGTGAGAGGCCCCTCCCCCGCTCTGTCTCCATGGTGACAGTCCCCTCCCCCGCTCTGTCTCCATGGTGAGAGGCCCCTTCCCCGCTCTGTCTCCATGGTGACAGTCCCCTCCCCCGCTCTGTCTCCATGGTGACAGGCCTCTCCCCCGCTCTGTCTCCATGGTGACAGTCCCCTCCCCCGCTCTGTCTCCATGGTGACAGGCCCCTCCCCCGCTCTGTCTCCATGGTGAGAGGCCCCTCCCCCGCTCTGTCTCCATGGTGACAGGCCCCTCCCCCACTCTGTCTCCATGGTGACAGGCCCCTCCCCCGCTCTGTCTCCATGGTGAGAGGCTCCTCCCCCGCTCTGTCTCCATGGTGACAGTCCCCTCCCCCGCTCTGTCTCCATGGTGACAGTCCCCTCCCCCGCTCTGTCTCCATGGTGACAGTCCCCTCCCCCGCTCTGTCTCCATGGTGACAGTCCCCTCCCCCGCTCTGTCTCCATGGTGACAGTCTCCTCCCCCGCTCTGTCTCCATGGTGAGAGGCCCCTCCCCCGCTCTGTTTCCATGGTGACAGTCCCCTCCCCCGCTCTGTCTCCATGGTGACAGGCCCCTCCCCCGCTCTGTCTCCATGGTGACAGTCCCCTCCCCCGCTCTGTCTCCATGGTGACAGGCTCCTCCCCCGCTCTGTCTCCATGGTGACAGGCCCCTCCCCCGCTCTGTCTCCATGGTGAGAGGCCCCTCCCCCGCTCTGTCTCCATGGTGACAGGCCCCTCCCCCACTCTGTCTCCATGGTGACAGGCCCCTCCCCCGCTCTGTCTCCATGGTGAGAGGCTCCTCCCCCGCTCTGTCTCCATGGTGACAGTCCCCTCCCCCGCTCTGTCTCCATGGTGACAGTCCCCTCCCCCGCTCTGTCTCCATGGTGACAGTCCCCTCCCCCGCTCTGTCTCCATGGTGACAGTCCCCTCCCCCGCTCTGTCTCCATGGTGACAGTCTCCTCCCCCGCTCTGTCTCCATGGTGAGAGGCCCCTCCCCCGCTCTGTTTCCATGGTGACAGTCCCCTCCCCCGCTCTGTCTCCATGGTGACAGGCCCCTCCCCCGCTCTGTCTCCATGGTGACAGTCCCCTCCCCCCGCTCTGTCTCCATGGTGACAGGCTCCTCCCCCGCTCTGTCTCCATGGTGACAGGCCCCTCCCCCGCTCTGTCTCCATGGTGACAGGCCCCTCCCCCGCTCTGTCTCCATGGTGACAGTCCCCTCCCCCGCTCTGTCTCCATGGTGACAGGCTCCTCCCCCGCTCTGTCTCCATGGTGACAGGCCCCTCCCCCTCCTCTGATTATTGAATTAATTTAACAATTGTATTAAAGGGATATTTCAGCACATTCTTCACCTGCTCTCTGAACTGAGTCTGGGTCACGGCGTAAATCACAGTGTTTGTGGAGCAGCTCAGGAGCTGGAGCATGAAGGACAATTCCATCAGAAACTCAGGGAGATAAACAGACCGATAACCCAAATACCACATCCGGTTATGTATAGAATACACCATTAACAGGGCCCACAACAGCATGAAATTACCAGAGATAACTAACAGTAAAATGATTGATTTCCTTCGACTCTCCATCTCGGGGTCTCTGTGACTCTCTCCACTGCTGTGAGCCCGGAGTCTCCTGCGTCCTCTGCTGCTCACTAAAATGTGTCTGACGGTGAGAGCGTTGAGCAGCAGAATCAGCACAAATGGGATGACCGGGGTTAGAATGTTGTGGAGGAACTCGATTGTTCCCCAGACACGAGAATAATAAACATCCATTCTTACATCACAAAACCAGGGATTGTTCCTCAGCCAATACCGACCCGTGAACATAAAATACCAGAAGATGTTCTTTAAACAGCTCAGCAAACTCACTGTTCCCACAACCACAGCACATGTTTTCTCACTGCAATATTTACTTTTCAGATTCTGACAACAAATGGCCACAAATCGATCAAAGGTGAAAGTGACGGTGAACCAGACAGAACAGTCTGTGACTGTGTAAAGCAGGACGGCGTGGATATTACACACGGGGATGGAATACAGGAACAGAAACTGTTCATAATAAACAATGGGAATGTGTCTGAATATCAGGTCCAGGAAAATGACCAGTAGATCCGCCGCTGACATGGCCACCAGGTACCGAGTGACACATTTGGAGAGACCGCACTTTCTCCGAGACAGGATCCCAATCGTCAGCAAGTTAACTGTGAGGAAGGGAAATAAACAGAGAAATTAGACATCAGACTGGAGCAATGTTACCAGATCAGTGTATGTGTGTGAGTGTCAGAAATAAACAGAGAAATTAGACATCAGACTGGAGCAATGTTACCAGATCTGTGTATGTGTGTGAGTGTCAGAAATAAACA
>NW_027140128.1:2865000-2867500 GCF_036365525.1 Heterodontus francisci | reverse complement strand
CAGTGTCTGGGCTGTGATGTGTGTGTGTGTGCATATATATAAGTCTCAGTGTCTGGGCTGTGGTGTGTGTGTGTGTGTGTGTGCATATATATCAGTCTCAGTGTCTGGGCTGTGCTGTGTGTGTGTGTGTGTGTGTCTGTGCATATATATCAGTCTCAGTGTCTGGGCTGTGCTGTGTGTGTGTGTGTGTGTGTGTGTGCATATATATAAGTCTCAGAGTCAGGGCTGTGGTGTGTGTGTGTGTGTGTGTGTGTGTGTGTGCATATATATAAGTCTCAGTGTCTGGGCTGTGGTGCGTGTGTGTGTGTGTGCATATATATAAGTCTCAGTGTCTGGGCTGTGGTGTGTGTGCGTGTGTGTGCATATATATTAGTCTCAGTGTCTGGGCTGTGGTGTGTGTTTGTGTGTGTGTGTGTGTGCGTGTGTGTGCATATATATAAGTCTCAGTGTCTGGGCTGTGGTGTGTGTGTGTGGGTGTGCATATATATTCGTCTCAGTGTCTGGGCTGTGGTGTGTGTGTGTGTGAGTTTGTGCATATATATAAGTCTCAGTGTCTGGGCAGTGCTGAGTGTGTGTATGTGCATATATATTAGTCTCAGTGTCTGGGCTGTGTTGTGTGTGTGTGTGTGTGTATATATAAAACTCAGTGTCTGGGCTGTGGTGTGTGCGTGTGTGTGTGTGTATATATATAAGTCTCAGTGTCTGGGCTGTGGTGTGTGTGTGTGTGTGTGTGTGCATATATATCAGTCTCAGTGTCTGGGCTGTGCTGTGTGTGTGTGTGTGTGTGCATATATATAAGTCTCAGTGTCTGGGCTGTGGTGTGTGTATGTGTGTGTGTGTGTGCATATATATAAGTCTCAGTGTCTGGGCTGTGCTGTGTGTGTGTGTGTGTGTGTGTGCATATATATAAGTCTCAGTGTCTGGGCTGTGGTGTGTGCGTGTGTGTGTGTGTATATATATAAGTCTCAGTGTCTGGGCTGTGATGTGTGTGTGTGTGCATATATATAAGTCTCATTGTCTGGGCTGTGGTGTGTGTTTGTGTGTGTGTGTGTGTTTGTGTGTTTGTGCATATATATAACTCTCAACGTCTGGGCTGTGGTGTGTGTGTGTGTGTGTGCATATATATAAGTCTCAGTGTCTGGGCTGTGGTGTGTGTGTGGGTGTGTGTGTGTGCATATATATAAGTCTCAGTGTCTGGGCTGTGGTGTGTGTGTGTGTGTGTGTGTGTGTGTGTGTGTGTGTGTGTGTGCATATATATTAGTCTCAGTGTCTGGGCTGTGGTGTGTGTGTGTGTGTGTGTGTGTGTGTGCGCATATATATTAGTCTCAGTGTCTGTGCTGTGGTGTGTGTGTGTGTGTGTATGTGTGCATATATGTCAGTCTCAGTGTCTGGTCTGTGGTGTGTGTGTGTGTGTGTGTGTGTGTGTGTGTGTGCATATATATAGGTCTCAGTGTCTGGGCTGTGGTGTGTGTGTGTGCATATATATACGTCTCAGTGTCTGTGCTGTGGTGTGTGTGTGTGTATGTGTGCATATATATAAGTCTCAGTGTCTGGGCTGTCGTGTGTGTGTGTGTGTGTGTGCATAGATATCAGTCTCAGTGTCTGGGCTGAGCTGTGTGTGTGTCTGTGTGTGTGCATATATATAAGTCTCAGTGTCTGGGCTGTGGTGTGTGTGTGTGTGTTTGCATATATATATAAGTCTCAGTGTCTGGGCTGTGGTGTGTGTGTGTGTGTGTGTGTGTGCATATATATAAGTCTCAGTGTCTGGGCTGTGATGTGTGTGTGTGCATATATATAAGTCTCAGTGTCTGGGCTGTGGTGTGTGTGTGTGTCTGTGTGTGCATATATATAAGTCTCAGTGTCTGGGCTGTGGTGTGTGTGTCTGTGTGTGTGTGTGTGCATATATATAAGTCTCAGTGTCTGGGCTGTGGTGTGTGTGCGTGTGTGTGTGTGTGTGTGCGCATATATATTAGTCTCAGTGTCTGGGCTGTGGTGTGTGTGTGTGTGTGTGTGTGCGAGTGTGTGCATATATATAAGTCTCAGTGTCTGGGCTGTGGTGTGTGTGTGTGTGTGTGTGTGCATATATATTCGTCACAGTGTCTGTGTTGTGGTGTGTGTGTGTGTGTGTATGTGTGCACACATATAAGTCTCAGTGACTGGGCTGTGGTGTGTGTGTGTGTGTGTGTGTGTGTGTGTGTGTGCATATATATAAGTCTCAGTGTCTGGGCTGTGCTGTGTGTGTGTGTGTGTGTGTGTGCATATATATAAGTCTCAGTGTCTGGGCTGTGGTGTGTGTGTGTGTGTGTGTGTGTGCATATATATATAAGTCTCAGTGTCTGGGCTGTGGTGTGTGTGTGTGTGTGTGTGTGTGTGTGCATATATATAAGTCTCAGTGTCTGGGATGTGATGTGTGTGTCTGTGCATATATATAAGTCTCAGTGTCTGGGCTGTGGTGTGTGTGTGTGTGTGTGTGTGTGTGTGTGCATATATATAAGTCTCA